>NC_056732.1:1457025322-1457152822 GCF_019279795.1 Protopterus annectens
GTGTGTGTTTGCTTGTGTGTCCATATATGCCACGTATGGTGGGGAATACATTCCAATTGTTACTCACTCTCCTGTACACTGTTGTAGAGATCTGTACATACTGCATTGTAGAAAGCAAGACATAGGCAGGGGTGGGGTGTGTATCACACACATGTGAGCTATCTGTATGTGCATGACATAGGTGCATTCAATTGTGGACTCCACAGTGTGTGTGTGTGTGTGTGTGTGTGTGTGTGTGTGTGTGTGTGTGTGTGTATGTATGGCTGTCTGGTTCATGGAGCGAGGATATATGTTACCATAGTGAACAGATAGGACCACTAACCCCTCCAGGTGATGCTATCCACTACCCTATTGATGCTGTCAGTCTTAGGCATTACTGACTACCTGTACATGTGTATTCTCTGTGTCACATCATGTGGGTGCACAGTACTGTAATGGTGATTACCACATAGGCAGGGGTCCTCACCTCTACACTATCAAGAGTGTGTGTGTGTTACAGTGTTGTTGACCCCGTGAGTGTGGGCGTGTGACTGTGTGTCTGAATACATGTGTGCGAATGAATACCTGTGTGTGTGTGTGTGTGTGTGTGTGTGTGTGTGTGTGTGTGTGTGTGTGTGTGTGTGTGTGTAGTTGTGTGTTCTCATCCTGTAATGTGAATGTTTATTACTGCTACACAGTGAGGCCTCAAGCTATCAACTGGCCTCTACCATTGTCATCAGCTAGACTGCTATGTAAACTCCTCGCCCCATGTAACTGCACCTGTGATGTCACCCGGTATGGATGTCATGTCTCTAGCCACTGTAGCTTAGTACACAGCTCCCATGCTCCTGGATCAGTAGATGTGTAGACATCTATGGAATGTCAGTCTTTCTGACAGTGAAGTTGAAGCTACGAATAGCATGCTGGTATTGCCATACATACCTGTGAGTAGTCCACATTTACACATGGGAAACTGCTGCTGCTACCGCCACTATGGGAGTGGGCATGTGAGGTAGCTCGTTCATGTAGACCTGCACCAGGTGACGTAGCTGGCCTATGTCCACGTGCCCTATGCCTCACTCCTACCAGATGTTCCACATAGACAGCTCACGCTCACAGATTATCATGCCATGGTCAAGGATTCCAACCATGTCACCCAATCGTCTGTCCAAAACCTCAGCAATCTGCTGTTGAGCATTTGCCATTGCCTGGATGTTGTTATTTAAAGAACGAATAGCAGCCCTCTGAAGCCTCTGCCCTTCTCTGTTCTGCCGTTCCGCACATGCCTGTGCCACCATTACAGCCTGAAACATGCGTCTGGTGACACCAGCTGCTGCGCTCTGTCAATGTAGGGGCATGTTGGCCAGAGGTCCTCCTACGAGCAGCACTGGCCACATGCCTGTGTGGCCCATCTCCAGTCATTTGCCTGACACCATGGTGTGAATACACACCTTCCATAGCCACCACACTTTCCTGTTCCAAGCTACCACATGCCAACTGTCCTTCTTCTATGGCCACTGGTGATGGGGTATGTGTTAGCATGAGATCTGTGTGCGGGGATGAGGGGGATATAGGTGGAATGGCAACCAATGGCACAGATTCAGCCCCTGACAACCCTGCCTGTGCCTCAAGCATATGTTCATCATCACTGCTAGAGTCTGTGGGGACACTAACATCAGATGGACCGCAGGAGGGTAATACACCTACATCACTTGTGAGGGCAGACAAAGACTCTACATTATAATACAGACACACACAGACACACACCATGCATGTGATTTGACAGAAGGCATGCAACATACATGTGATACAGCAGACGGCATGCAGCTCAGACAATAATAGTGGTAGTTATCATACATCCCTGGGTTGCACAAAACAGCATGCATGTGTCATAACAGAAGCCATGCATTTCACACAATCATGGTAGTAAGCATGCATCCCTCTGTTACACCATGTGGACGAGCACAGGTTAACAGTCCACATGGCTGATGTGTGGCATATGATCTTGACATTAACATGTAGTATGACATGTTATCTAATGACGTTTGCATTGACATGCATACATGTTTAACACAATGGTGTCCTGTCACATATACAGTGGGGTAATGGTGTCACATTGTAGCACTGTCTGTCCTACAGATAAAATGCACATTTAGCAGATGTGCATGACCATTGCAGGGTATTATGAGGAATCTATATTGCTATACAGTGTGAAGTACAGACACAGTGCCATTGCATGGAATCATGAGGCATCTCTATTGCTATACAGTGTGAATTACAGGCACAGTGCATAGCCATGACTGTGTGCATACACAATACATATATACTGTGGATTGTGACCCACATTGCTGAGGTGTATACACACTAAACCATGATGTGGAATGTGTGACACAGGTCACCGAAGGCCATACGGATGACACCCCTGCACATTTGCAAACATATTTTAGCTGCCTGGCAACCATGTCCACACATGGCAGACTTGTCAATACACCATGTCCCACAGGACATTTGTGTACCACACACACAAGTTGCATGGCTGACAGTGATGTCCAACAGCAGCAAGGGAAATGTACTGTATATGTGGCCTGATGTGGTTGTCTGTGTATGTATGTGGATGCTGTACAGGTGACTACTGTCATGCTGTGACACAGTCATGATGTTCAACACATCTTATGTGGTCGAATGATGTTACGCCTCCACAAGCTGTGCACAGGCCTGTAGGATGTCCAGTGTTCAACATCTGCAATATAACCATTCAACAAAGGCTATAGTTGCACCATGTGTAGCCAATGTACAATAGGGTGTACACACAAGCACATCACATCTACTGTGTGTTGCTACATGTCTCTGGCCATCCTCCATGGCCATGTGTGAACATGTGTTGGCCAAATGGTTGTGATGGCCGTCTATCTCACATGTCTGTGTTGTCCCATATGTCATACACCCATAGATGTCATATACTCCACTGTCCACAAGGTTATGCAGACAAAGGGTTGTATGTTTGGTATGTGGGGTATGTTTTATGGGATAGTGAGACAATGTTGCAGCCGGCCCACTATATGTCATGGACATGTTAGATGGCACATCACAATGTGTGCACTCATAGCAGGGGCATAATCCACAATGGTGAATCCTGTGGGCTACCCTTACTCCAGCTCACTGAGTAGTGCTGTTTGTGTTCCCCAATGTGTAGTTCTGATGTGTAGTACATGGTCCTACATTGAACAACACCTCCACCATTGTATGCACAGCTGTCCACACATCTAGCAATGACAGTTTCTGAGGTTTCATGTCGGTGTTTCACATAGTTTATAAGTATTGCACATGGGTAGCCATTGTGATGGATTGCAGATGTGACCTGTATATTGTGACTGGACCATACATTATGTGTACATGTTTTAAATGGCCACATGGCGAATAGATCTGTGTATTAACATGCCTGATACTTATAACTGTCTGACCTGCAATGGCCTGCTGTCTTAGCAGAACGCCAGAGGTACCTACCTATATAGGGGTGACACAGCAGTATGATCATTATCCATGCATGTATGACAGCTACAGGGTGCAATGTGCATGTTAACACATTCGCCAGTACAATAGGATATACTATGGAGTATGCACATGTCTGCATACACAGAGTAGCATACTATAGTATACGGCATGTGTGTATACATGCCTTGCATATGATGTTACATTACATATTGTACAGTGATACATGCAACTATATGGGATATAATAGTTATATGTGCAGTAGTGACTTACCAGGCAACTCCAGGCTCAGTGGTTGAGAGACACCCACCTCCACAATGTCAGCTAAGGCTTGTGGATGCTGTTCTGCCGGTGTCTCCAGGTTGGCCAGTAGCTCCTCGGTACGTGTGAGCGGGGGCTGGGTTGGTGGCCCACCACCTGTTGCACCTTGTTCCCTGGCAACTGCATTTGCATGCTGTTTCGCCCATCTGATTAGGTCTGTGCAGTGTCTGCGCACCTGCTGGTACGTGCGGTTATTGCCACCCACATCATTAAGCTTCCTGCGAAGTTTCTGCTACAGGTCATACCGCTGCTGTGCATCCTGTGGCACATGGCTAAACAGGACATCATAGTTGTCTTGGAGGTAAGGTATAAGGGCCTCATCCTCCAAGAGTGTATAGGCTGGTAGCCTTGCTTGTGGCATACCTGGAAGACATAATGATGGAGACAGGTCACAGTATCTCAGAGATGTACATAGATACAACTGCACATACATGTGTATCACATTTATTACATATAAATAGTTGTCTTCGCAAATCTTCATGACACTGACACCACTGACATGTGCATATCACACACATGTGACACCCAATGGGGATTGGATATTATCACCATATATGTGTGTCACCTGATTACATGGCTCATACTCCATGTGGATGCTGTCTTGATGTGGGCATGTCTGTTTGCCTGTACTGGTGCTCTTACCTATCAGCACATGCCTGGATGTGTCCACATTAATGCTGTCGACCTTGATGCTGTGTATATGTCACATATAAACACATGCACTGCCTTAACGGACATAACCTGTGACACTGCAGACATGCACATGGAAGGTTTTACATGCATGTGTTTTGCCATATACATCTACATGGCACTGTACAGCTATTCAACATCCTGCCATGTATCACCTGTGTTGCACATGTGATACACATGGGACACTGGCTAGCCTGATGGTATTTGCAGGGATGGTTATCAACTATAGCATGTACGGCCAAGGTCATCTAGTAGTCTGGATGCCCTGGGCCATGTATGAGTCTAGGATGTAAGGTTACCTAGCTGTAGCCAACAGTCATGTTTCCGGTGTCAGGTGAAGCAGTGCCACATAACTGATCTACATGGTTAATGATACATCTACCATGCGGTCATCACACCATGTCTGACAGAGGTGAAATGTGCAGCTTTGCTGGACAGGGTTGCATAGTATGGCAGGAGTATGTAACATGTATGGCACAAGGATCTGTCCAGCATGTGGCGATCCTTGTACTAGGAAGGTGGATGTCCATCACATATGTATTTGAGATCAGGATATGCACGTGTAGCATGTTCAACATCACAGTGTTGGACATGGCTTTATGCAGGGTAGACATCATGCTACATAGTGGAGATGGGGATTGTGAAGGCTGGTGTCGGCCATCCAAACATGGCCAATACCCCTTAAAGGTGATATGTGATCCGATACAGGTCACTTGAGTGATGAGTATGGCTGAACAATGATCTCTATATTCATAGATGGCACCCTGTTATGACTAGAGTTGCCACTTATGACTACCTAATAGGCTTGGTGACGTCACTAGCTCAGGGACGTAAACTGCACAGCAGCATCCCTTACACACAGTGTCCATTATGTTGACCACTGCCTAAGTGGTAGTTCATGGGTACAGGGTTATTAACCTAGCGGTGACAATGCAATATGCAGCTGTCAGATTGTGCACATATGTCACACACCTCACCCACAAAGCCCCTTCTGTATGTTGTCCACAACACTGAGTCAGCTATTGCTCCTAGGACATAGCCATTCACATACTTACATAGGTAGATGCCTCCCATTTGTCTGTGTGGTATGGGCTACAATGAGGGGGAGTACAACGAATTAACCCTGTTTTACTGTAGCTGGCACTGGTGTGATATGCACATATTAATCAGACACCATCTGTAGTGTTGGTTCTGTCAACAGTCCACTGGCAGAACACTCCTATGACATACGAATGTACATCTAGTATACTGAGTGTAGGTGGAACACAGTATGGGTGATGATATCCTATGACCTGTCACAGGTATGATATGCAGTGTGAAATCATCCGTACTGTCATCTACATCTGTACTGCTAACAACATATACGTTAAGGTTCATGGCCTTTCAGACCAGACTCAGCAGGGTAGCAGTGCAGTGCCTCCCATTATGAGTGGTGTCTCCACTTTGTGGGTTGTGATAACTGTTGGTGTGCACCACTCAGTGTTTTCACAGACTGACATGAAGCTATGTTTTACATGATGTGTATGTGCAGAGCAAACTGTTTTGCCATATGTGTATGATACAACCAGGGATGTGGACAGGTTCCATGCAGCCTGAGTGCACCTTGTACCATCATAGTTATGGTTACAGGGGCTCTGTAGTGCACATGGATATATGAATGTGTATCTGTTGGGGGGGGGCAGTGTGTTTATGTTATCCAACACCCTATCTGTATTACGTAGTCATGCTCAGCACTTGTTCAGAACATGTAAGCACTACATGAGCTACTAATTACTATAGCACTCAATCCTCCTCATTACCTACAGGTAAACACTGTTTGTACTTACATTTCCTGCTTGCTTAGAGTAAAACAGCTCTTGTACACACTTTCCTCACTTATCTAGTGGGAAATAGTCATATATTCAGGCATGTCCAAGTGTCAAATCCCAGTGTTCTCGCCTGTCTATATGATGAATATGGGCATCATGAGGCAATATAGAAATTGTCTCATGTACACAGTCAATACTCCCCTCCTAACATCCAACACTACAACCTGAGGGAGATGCACATATCTAGCCATGCTGGAGGTAAAGCTCTCTCCAGCCCAGACTGAACCTGACAATCATGTGGGGAAGTTAAACATTTGCACCACACCACACTCATCACATAGTCTTACTAAATCTCCACCACCACAGGCCACACATAATAAGACAACAAGATTTGCCGAGCCTCTCAATACTACTCTGTCTAGGCAAGAGAGAACTCCAAAGCAGAAACGCAGGTAGCCCCCATCCCCCAACACAACACCAATTATTTATAGCTCACAGACTCAGTCTGTCCATCAACCACAGCCAATAGGGTGAAATAATGTACCCAACACACTAGTCATAGGTGACTCTATAGGCGGTCACACTGATGTCCCACTCACCAGGCTACACAAAGATATAGTTACTGTCAGCTGCCTGTCAGGTAACAGGATCCACAACATAATCTATGCACTCAGGTTACTCCTCAACAGGTACAATATGACTGTCATTGTCCATGTTAGTGTGAATGCCCTGAGATGTACCTTCCTGGACTACATGTAAAGAGACATGGAATAGCTCTCCAATCTTGTAGCCCAAGCAGGTATCGCCCTAGCCCTGAGTAGCATTCTACCATCATCTAGACTGATAACGCAGTACAAGGACAAAATGATTTACTTCAACAATTGGCTATGCTTTTGGTGTCATTCCAAGGGTATCCAGTATCTGCCTGCTTTGAATGACATGGTCAACAGAACATGATGCTTTGGCACAGATGGCCTGCACCTGTCGGTCCTGGGATTCCAGATAATTGCTAAGGCTCTTGCTGCTCCTATAGTGCCTGTTTTAGGCACTATTCAAATAACATATTCACCACCATAACAGGAACAGGCAAGCAAAACCTGAGGGTAATGCTACTCAATGCTTGACATCTTCATCTCAAATGCACTCACCCGAGGCACTCCTTGTAATGGACCACTTCGATATCTGTGCACTGACTGGGACCTGCTTCTAGGCTCCTGAGAGCACCCCTGCACTACTGGGCTATTACTCATACCATACCTTTCAGTCATGTAACCAGGACCGGAACACCCATGGCGGAGGTGTGTCCATATTTCCTAAGGATATCCACACCTCCAGGCTAGTTGCTTAGCACAATGCATCAGAGGTTATCCAAGTGCAACTAACTCTGGCCATAACTGCTATACAAATTGTAGCTTGCTACAGATCCCCCACCATACCCCATGGTTAACGGTCCTCTCTTCTTGGTGTACTGGAAAGTAGGGTTCAAATAGACACACTGCTGATGTGCGACTGACACTACCCCACCATTAACTGGGTTACCTACTCATGTACCAACACATTAGGCCAAACTTTCTGGGATTCATAACCTCCAATCGCCTGGATCAACCTATCCACACCACCACCAAGGACAACAGTATCCCAGACCTGGTCATTACCAACATGTGTGACTGGTGTTCCACACCTGGGGTTATCTCCTCATTGGTCAGATCCGAACGTACGCTAATCACCCTTGTTATCCACATCCCAGCACCACACCCTTTACGGAAAACACAGTACAATATTTCTACAAAGACAACTTCAGGCTTCTTATGACAGCAGTAGTAAACGTCATGACACCCATGCAGATGGACAATACAGTTACAACCGCTGAATCATACACAACTGCACTTAATTAGCACTTACATGACTGCATGGATCATGCTATCCCAAACAGAACAATGATGGTACCCACCAGAAAACGTAGGCAACTCTGGTGGTCCACTGTCATGGACATAATGTACAACAGAAGGAGGAGACTGTTGCAAAGTAGAGTACAATCCCATGCGTGGAGGAGCTCCCTGGTCAGCCTCAGTAAGAATCTGAGATCCCTTATCATATCCTCCAAAGCTAGCTACGTAAACATAACTGCGACTAATTCCAAGAACTACCACAAAACGTTCTAGAGGTATGTCACTACTCTTGATGGCGATACCCACATCTGCTCTGACATACAGCAGTAAGGCACGAACATTACAGAACCAACTGATATTGGCAACATCCTAGCAGATAGGTTCAGTGCTAACTTTACACCACTCTCACACCCTAAAGGGCCCATATCTATACAGGAACGATGCAGAGTCCCTGCGATTACAACTACGCAGTTTAAAGCTGCATTCTCTAAAGCCAGGAACACAGCATCCATGTGACCGTACAACACCCCAGGCTGCGATTTCCACGAACTTCAGAACGAACTGGCTCCCCACTTAGGCACCATATTCAATAACAGCCTTGCATCAGGAATTGTGGCCCCTGAATGGCACACAGCAACAGTTATTACACTCCACAAAGATGGCGCAACAACGGACCATGGGAACTATTGCCCTATATGCCTGACTAGACTGTTCTGAAAGGCTATGGAGCACATCATCATGGATCTCATTCATAGAGACATTGGTGATCCCACCCAGTTTGGATTTGTTAGGGCCAGACCATGCCTCCTAAACCTGGTGGAGTCCTTTGAGACAGTTACCAAGGCAGTAGATGAGGGTAAGGAGGTCCACACAGCCTACCTTGACCTCTCAAAGGCTTTCAACACTGTTCCCCATTCTGGTATTATCAACATACACATCCACCTGCACATTAATCCCTACATCACAAGATGTTATGCAAAGTGGCTCACAGACAGAACCCACACAGTGAGGGTAGCAGACCCCAAGTCCTACTGTAAATCAGTTACAATTGGTGTCCCCCAGGGCTTGGTCATAGGGCCCCTCATGTTCGGTATATGCCTCTCTGAGGTACAGGCTAGCACAGGAGGACTTACCCTGAAAAGGTTTGCAGACGACTGCAAACTAGGGGCCATGACTGATTCCCCAGCTGATACAGACACCCTCCATAAGGGTGTCACTGGGACGGATACCTGGTGTCAATAACATGGCCTCAAGCTGCATGCCATAAGGTGCATAGACATCCCCTTTGGATTACACCAATCACCCGCGGACTATCATATAGGTGGTAGTCCCCTACATACATAAGACGTAATAAGGGATCTTAGAAACCAAGTATATAGCATTCACTCCTTTGATAACCATATTGGCAAGGTGGTGTGGGTATCCTTCTACGTGGCCCCCCTAATCTCTAATGGGTTTGTAGCCAGAACAAAGGCAGCTATTGTGCCTCTCTACTCATGACTTATGAAACACATTAAAGGGTACGACACCCCATTTGGGGTGTACCTTACAAGATAACAGCAATGGCTTGAAATACCACAACATTACCACACCAAGAGGAATACTGACCTCCGAAGAATAAGGTATGCAGCCCAACTACAGAAACTCCAACTGTACTCATTTGCTTACCGCATACTCAGAGGCGATCTCTGCTGAACATACAAGGCCCATGTCCAAAACAGTATTGATGGATATGCTCCACATAAGCAAAAGCCCCTGAGAGCCACACGGTCTGGGATATCTACCTAAACGCAACGATGACTAGGACATGCTGGAGGGATACATTCCTGACCCGGACACTCCCCATGCTTTGGAACTACATCCCTGATTGCATTATATGGAGCCCCACATTAATACACCAGTGAATCCTTGCAAAGTGGGTGGGGAACAGTGGTTACACCCCAGGGATCCCGCAATTGGCTCTGCTCCACAGAGGGACAGTTAGTTAATCAATGGGGTGGCGACAGCAGACACATTTTGGCTAGGCTTATGAATGGCCTCTGACAGTTAGGCATGTACCTACCAATGTACCTAGGAACCTATACATACAGTATCAACACATTCTGTTAGCTTAATTTATTGTTCGGGTATTGACTTACCTTGTGCCAATAGCAGTTGTGTGTGCAATAGTTGAGGGCTGCCTATGTAGGATGCGCACAGTAAACCACCTACACATGACAATTTACAGGTGGTCGTGTGTGTGTGTGTGTGTGTGCCATCCATGTTTACTGTGTGTGCAGGTGGAGAAGTGTGTCAGTCCGTAAGGGTCTACACTGCCAGTGTATGTGCTATACTTTCCCTCTTTGCCAAGGGATGGGCATACTGGGCATGCTTCCGTCTGCCTACTGGGGTTGGCACAGGGTGTTCGTGTTCTGAATCCCTCTGTACCTGTGGTGCCCTTGGCAATTGTGGTGGGCCATGAGGCCTTCACCATTATGTCCCTGCTGCAGCTGTTTCTGCAGGATCATATTATGTAGCATGGCACATACTATGAAGATGTGGGCACACGTGCCTGGAGAGTACTGCAAGGCTCCACCAGATATGTCCAAGCAATGGAACCATGATTTCAGCATCCCAAACACATGCTCTATGATGATTCTGGTTTGTGCGTGTGCCTCATAATGGCGTTCTTGCATGGGTATGTGTGCAGTTCTGATGGGAGTCATCATCCACGTCTCCAGTGCATAGCCAGCATCCCCCACAAGGTGGCCATATGGGATGTCCCCCTGACAAATACCTGGTACAGCTGTGAGGCATGCCAAATGGAGTCATGGTAGCTTTCAGGGCTGCCAGCACACAAATCCATGATAATGCCCTGGGCATTGCACACGACCTGGCAGTTGATGGAGTGTTATCCCTTGCAGTTTATGTAGCACCTACCATGCTCACCGGGTGGTGACTTGATGTGTATGTGGGTGCAGTCTATTGCACCCAGTACCTCTGGGTAGTCTGCCATACGGTGGAAGAGGCGCATATTGCTGGTCAACTCCTCCTGTGTTCGGGGGAAGTATATATGCTCATTGGCATGTGGTAACATGTCATCCAGGAACTGGTGGTGTACCCTGAATGTTGATGCCTGTGAGATCCCCTTGATATCTCCAATTGGCCTTTGAAAGGTACCTGTGGCTAGTATTCTCAAGCTTTACACATACCTTCGTGTCCACTGGGATGGGTTCCCCTCTGTTGTTTCTAGCTCTGAGGCGTGGCCGGCACAGCTCAATGATTTGCTGTATGATGTCCCTGTCCACCCTGTAACGCTCTACTATCTCCAGATCATCTAGCCCCTGGTAGGTTACCCTTGGTCTGAACACTCTTCTCCTCCTCCGCTGCCTAAGGTGGTTGTCAGCATAATCCTCCACACCACCTTCAGTCTTCAACACATGCTGATGAATCAAAGCTATGGCAGCTCCCAACATGTACATTTTAAAAGTTCCCGTCTATTTACACCGATGGTGCAGTGTTTGGAAATACACAAGTGTGTGTGAGGTGCCTTCACACTTTATACTATTGTGCTTTGGAAGCTCATGATGTCATTGGGTGTGTATGTACAATCCGAGCTGCAGGGTATCTTACTTATGGGTTTTACTGCAGGTACTGCTATTGTGGGGTCTTTGGTGTTGAATTACACTTGTCTGCCATGGATCATCTCTTGCCCTTGCCTTCACTTTTCAAACCGATTCCCCTCCCATTGTCAGGCATGCATCCAGCAGCCTGCATTCTTGTTTTGTACTTTCCCAAGCCAGGATTGTGTTGCAACATGTGTTCTGTAGCCAATCTACTGCAGGTTTGCTTTGTTCTGCTGTGACAGTTCTCTTTTCTTTGCAATCTGGCACCTCCCCTTTCCTGTTCTGCAGGTTGCTGCTAGCAGCCTTGTTAGCTACCGTCAATGGCCCACTGTGAGTTAATAGGTGTTAATTACTCAGCTGTACTCCAATTACCCTGCTGCGGCATTTCCTTATTGTCTTCCTGTAACCTTCCTGTTTCAGCTGTGGTGCACGCCGTGTGCAGCTGTTTACCGGGTTTCGAGCGCATTGTCATCCACGTACACATGCGCTTTCGGTCACCTTGTGTGTTCTCAGCTAAGCACAGCTATGGCTACATCCACACCCCTATCCTGTGGCTTTGCTTAGCAACGGGCAACCTGGATTAGCAATGCTCCAATGTGCTTACAGCTACGGTGGCACACCCCTCTCCTGATGTCATGTATACCTCCTGGCCACTCCTCGGTGTTATATTGCTACGCCGTGTGGTACAGCCTTACGTCGGCAAGGCATTTGCGATTCAGTATTACTTGCCTCATTTGCATGGCACTGACTACTAATTCCTAGTTACCGCTCTGAACACTGTCACAGACCCTTTGCAACCCTTGCGCCATGGTTGTGGTGTAGTATGCCTGCCATTGACTATTATGGGGAATTCATGACTTGTGTTACATTGCAGTTTTATAACATCTAAATATATTTTCGTTATGATCCCATTTGCGCACCGCAGCACTGCAGGTTTACTTTGCGTTAGTGTGGCCACGGCGGTAAATGTTATTTATTATGTGTTGTGCATGTATTTTTACGCCATTGGCTATATATCCAGCCATTGGTATATATTAACATTATCATATGTAAGTTTGTTCCACTTTCATGGCTCCAATGTTATGTTTGGGAAAATGTAAACCGTGTTTTTTGGTTTACATTTCTGTATGCTTACGCTACGCCTGCACTACTTCATGAATCGCTATGTACCTTCATTTGCTTGCTGCACTACTGCGCATGGGGTGATTAGCGTACATGCACCAAGAGCTGTGCAGCTCTGGCGTATGCTGGTAGTGCACGTGGAATTGGCTCGTACCTGAATCGTTCAGCGGCCATATTTGGCGTTAGAATGCCTACGATACGCCTGCCCCTGGCGCAAGCTTTATGAATCCCGGGGATTGTCATTTTCCATTTTCAAAATTATGCCACATTCCCAACCCCCAGTCCATAATCCTCTTTACTCATAGATTTTAGTAGTGTCCAACACTTCTTTACATATTGTTAACAAATATTCACTTCCATTTCAGTTCTAAATTGAACCAAAATTCTTTTTTTGTTTGCCTGAAAAAGGCTTGTACCACATATTCTGACCATGGAAAGTCTGATTTCTCTTTTTCATAGGGCCCCCAAAAAGTTTTCCATGGCCTGACTAGTTTCAAAAAACAAGCAACAAAAAGTTTCTTTGTTAATTAAAATGAAAACTCTTCCCTCTTCAGCTTTTATTCCCAAAGGTGCAATAACACTGTCCTACATCTCATATCTGTCCAGGCCTTTTTCTTTTTTACTGCTCAGTTGAACAGCATTTTTTTTCTTTATTTCCTGAATCTCTGTCTTCTCCTTAGTTTATTCTTCCACTGTTTAAATATAGAACTTTATTCTGGAACCTTCTCTGACTCTTTTTCCTTCTCTTTTCTCCCTCTTATATTTTTTCCATAATGTCACTCCAGGATACAGCAGCTCTACTTTCTGGCACACTGGTTAATTAGCTCTTCTTGACTGGAGAGTTGAAATAACACATTTTTCTGTCAATTCTGCCACTTCAAACAGGTTTTTCTGAAAAATTTAGTCTAAATCCATCACCACCACTGCATTTAGTTCCATCTCCTTCCCGATCTCCTCAGCATAAGCAAACATTTCCTCCGTTTTCACATCACCTGAAAACAATTCTGGTAGGAATTCTGCCATTATTTCTCCATTTTCAACACACTTCACTTCCAAAAAGCTTTGGCTCTCAGCAACCATGTTTTCTCCCTGTTCCTCCGGGCTGCCTCCATGCATGGAACAGGAACAGGAAGTCGGGATGTGTAACACACAAATTCTTCCCCTACTAAAAGAGTAGGGGAAGTCCCCTGATGTCCTGGCCAAATCTCCACTAGTAGTAGAAATACCACCTCATATCTTCTCTGACAACAGGCGTCTAGGCTAGCAGGACTAACCATGTCAATAAATAATAATAAAAAAAAAGATGCATGACTACAAGTAAGTGTTTCTGGAACAAGTCTGTTGGAAGGTAAGTTGTCAGACAAGTGTACACAAGCATGGCAAACATTTTTATTTCTGTACACAGTCCCTTTCAAAGGTAAAGAAAAAGCAGTACATAAAAAGCCATGTCCTGTCAGAAAGAACTGAAGGTATGTTGTCATTAAGTCTACAGAAACATTTAAGTTAAAATATTTATCCTGCCCTGTAAACCATTTCTTGCTTCCTGATAGTTAAAACTTACACATAAAAATAAAAGTTCTCAAAAGCGGTACACTTTTACCATAATAACATTAGCATCAACTTCTTAAAAATAAGCCCTGCTTTAAAAGCAGCAGTCCCTGTCAGAACTGAAAGCCCCTATTCTGAATTGCCATGTTAGAAAGAACTGAAGGTAGGTTGTCATGAAGTGTACACAGACATTCAAGTTATTCACAAAGTGTAGAAAAACATTCAAGTTAAAATACTTTGCCTGCCCTGTAAAACTTATTCGGATCATTAAAACTTACACAGATAAATAAAAGTTCTAAAAAGCAGTACACATTTAGCACAGAAATAGTCCTCAATTTTTAACTGTTTTAAAAATAGCGGTCCCTAACAGAAATCTTCTAATATTGTAAAAATCTCAGTTTTCTTAAAGGAAAAATACATCTTTTAGTCAACAAATTAAATACATAAATATTTTCTTAAAAGAGCAATAATCTATGTGTGGAAGGATTCCCCTGTGGGGAATTATCTGCCAGAAATTAAGACTGAAGCTGATTGCTGTAATTAGAATTGCTTCCTCTTAAGGTGGCAAGAAAGTACGGAAACTGTCTACACCTTGACTGCTGATTTCCATCCAAGGGGTTAGCCAATCAGCAGTCAGAGTGTAAGTATGGGAGGGAGCTACAGCTTTCTGAAGCTGGATGATTGTTGTGTCCCAGGCAGGAAGCTGCTGCAGAAGTGAGAATGATGAACATTCACTGTTTCACAGCCAGAAGGGGATCACCACAATGATATCTGAGGTATCCTTTTAAATCTTCAGAATGACCCTGGATATTAATGGAAAGGGTGGAAACATTTATATCCCAGGAAAGCAAAATGCATCTGCAATCTAGGCCTTCCTGCGTGGTATCCTGGAGCACAATTTTGCCAAATAATTATTGTGAGCAGAGACATAGATCTATTTGATGTATTTCTCACAGTTGGTTCAATTCTTGGAAGACAACCCAGATTCAGTTTCTTTTTGTAAGGGTCTGTCCTGGTCTTGCTCAGCTTGTCTGCCACAGTTTTGCTCTGATGGTATATAAGATATCTACGGAGTGAAACTGTGCTGAAAAGTTACATCCCAGGCTACCATGGATAGTCTGCAGAGAGGATAATATCTGGTTCCCCCTTCCTTGCTTATATACCTCATTACTGTGGTGTTCTCTGTAAACACTTGAATAAATCCCCTGGACCACAGATGGTTGAGTGAATTATTAGAGCTAACATCTCTTTTGTGTTTATATGCTTTGGTCTGTCTTTTTTGTTCCAAAGACCCTGGATTTTTATTCCAATAGATACTCTCAAGTGAAGTCTGAGGTATCTATTGTGACTCACTGTGCTGGCACAGGAAAGAAGAATGGGATATCTGAATTCTGAGAAATATGGTGTCTTCACCACAAAATCTCCCTTTTCACAAATCCCAAAAACTGGAATCTGAAATGTCAAGGGATGCTGATGCTGGGAACATAGAGATTTCAGATACTATTGGATTTTTCTTATGTGAAGTCTTGCAAGAGGTATCACGATTATCATAGATGCCATAAGAACCAAAATCTTGTGTATAAATACAAATACAGAATAATTTTTTTCCTGTGGAAGAAAAGTTCTTTGAACTGGGGTCTCTAAGAGACATCCCCAGAAGAACAATTCTATGAGGAGTCAGACAAGATTTCCAAGGGTGGTGGAACCATAAAGTGAGGGGGAGGGAGCACCCCTCCCCCCACTTTTAAGGCTGCAAGACCTGTCTCTTAATGAAGAGACATAGGCAACTGAGGATCCATGCATGCAGCGTGCGTTGCATTCTAACATGCATTTAAACACAAGCACGCGGACGTTAAATGTGTGTTTTTCACATTCAAGGTTAAGGAGAATTATGCTGTTTCCCCGAATGCTGATCACTGCTGCCAGAACAGTAAGGAGAACTCAAGAGAAAGGCTGCAGCCGATGGCAAGACAAAAAATGAGGTATGATGTTTGAGATACTTAATATGAAATGCTATGTTTATTTTGGGGAGGGCACACTTATAGGTTGCTTGAAGAAATAAGTCACTTGCGTGTATTAATGGATCTGAAAATATAAATAAAAAATGTTTATGGTTCTAATTGTTAACTTCCTGATGTTCATAATTAATTATATAATTATTTTAGGGTTGTAGATGATTCCCTGCTTGTATTTGGAGTATTTTTCTTGGAAGTTTGGGGATTTTGCTGTCAAAGCTTTGTCTGAGAAGTAGAAACCATGTCAGCTAATGTTTATTGTTCTGTTCCCCACAATTTACATGTCCTGTGATCAGTAGTATAAGTTGCGTCTTTGATCACTCTTGTGTTTAAGTTTTAGGTCTGGCACTTAAGCACAGAGTTTTATGGAAATGTTTACAAGCAAACATGTTCTCGTAGTCCTTAGCTTGGTCCTTTTGGGTCTGTAGCTGAATGCTTTGGCACTGGGTTGTCACTGTCTTAACCTGTCAGGAATTGCTTCTGTTTTTAATGTATACTATAATGGGACAAATCATGAATGAACAAGTTACTTTTATTACAGTATTATTTAAACTTGTTACTTGACTGTTTCAGTTTGACTTCAGGCTGCTTCTATTTTTTGCCTTTCAGTAATAAAAATATTTGAGTTGCACGGTCTTCTACCTTCACCCAGAATGGAGCCAGGGTACAAAAGAAGATAACTGGCTTTACCAGTTGCCTGTCTTAGCTGGTGGTGGTGCAGTGATTCAGTATGTGTTGGCTTGGGATGAGATGATGACTGCCCAACCTGTTATTCCAAGGCTGACCTGCATCTTCTGTTCCACACATTACTTACTGTGATCTCTATGGTGTTATTTTCTTATGTCTGTTTTCTGGACTTTCCAGTGTTGCAAAAGTCTTTGTTTTAAATTCCAGTCTGGGCTATATATAGGAGGGTTGCTCTGCTTAAGTCTTGGTTATGAATTGTAGGATTTCAAAGCTCTCTTAAAATTTGAGTACATCTATCAATGTTGTATCAAAGACCTTTGTTTCATTTGTAAAGACAGCACTTTCTTTCCCAGCTATCTGATGCCCTGTAGATAAAATATCTGGTTTACATTTATTGACAAATTTAGTTTGGTTGTGTCTTGGTTGGTGCCGTAGAAATTGGGCAAGTAGATGACAAATGGAAGGGAGCTCTGTACTGAGTCCTGGGAATGCCACTAATCACTATTTTTCTTTGAGATGGCATCTGCTACTTTTTAACTGTTAAACTCTAATAATCATACTTTGTTTCTTTACAAGGTTGGGTGAGTACATGCACTATAATCTCTTTGCTGGTACCAACCCTCACAGTGTATTGCCTGCCTCCAGGAGGGCAAAACTGGAAAATCCTTGTGATTTTTTTTGGGGGGGGGGTTGCATTACTTTAAGTCTCACCTTGAAAGATGCTTTATAGTTCTATATGTAACAGAAGCTCATTCTAAAGCTATGAAGTTTTTTAACATCTTTATTGAATATAATTTTCTATGTAACTAGCTTCTGCCCTTTTCTAAACACCTCACTTCTAGTTTTTATCTCTGTTAAAGTATTCACTACTTCAAATACAGTTGGTTTACAGTCTGATTTCCATTTTTCTAGTAATTTTATTTTGTTGGCCACTAAAATTAAACTTAAGACTTTGTTCAGGCAATTCAAATCCTGCATCCCAGCTCAAAAAGATAATGTACTTGGGTAGACTCATTTTCTCACCAAATATTTCTGCAGAGTACTCTAGTGATTTTAAGTCTGCCACCTCATTACACTACCAAAACATGTTCCCAGTTAACTTTCTTCCCCATCACACCTCCAAAATTTGCCATCTGCCTGAGAAAAGCTACTTTGAAGTCTGCTTGGGGTATAAAAGCATCAATCCAAGCAAACAATCCTTAGTCTTTTCACAGATATTATACATTACAAGTAATGAAAATAACTGGGATCATGCCATAGCTAATTTGAAGGGCTCCATGCATGGCATAAAGCATTTGAGGTGCATCTGCCCATTAGTAGTACAGTGGACAGTCCTGGAGTCGATTTTCTGCTTCCCAACCATAGATCTAATATCTGCTTGAAAGAAGTTCATCCGTATCCATCATGTAGATGGAGATTCTTTTCCATAGCAGTGGTATCCTCTGCAAAATACACATGTCCCTCCAAACTGTTATGCTGATGTTGTGGAAGAAGTTCAGATCCCTAGACAGAGTATTTCTGATGCCATTTTATTTCCTCGTTAATTGCTTATCCAGTCTCTTGCCAATCTTTTTCTAACCACCTTTGACTCCTGTAGCTATTGTGCAGTATTTTATATGTCCTACTAATTAACCCTCTTTTTCAACAATAGCTTCTTAACTGCATTCAACTAAACACTCTACAAGAGCTGGTCTTTCACTTAGGATTCCCTTATCCCTTTTTCTTTGTCTATATACTGATTTTGATCCCTGAAAGAGAAGACAGCTTCTAGCCTGCAATCCAAATGTCTTCTTGGCCTCTTTCCATTTACCTTTCCCTCTCTAGTTATTTGCTCCCAATACCTTGATTTCTTTGCCAGTTTTCTCCAATAAATTCCAGCCCGCTGGTGCATCTTATCTGTACCCTAATTGCGTTCATCCCTATTGTCAGAATCTCTTTTATTCCTTCTCATGTTGCCTTAGTTCTTACAATAGGATCTGTATCCAAAATCTCTTCCCCCCACTTTATTTCTTGAATCCCCCACCTACTTCATTATTATCCCTTTCCATTTTGAATTATAGCTTTATGTAACCCATAACTGTGTAGTTCTAAAATATCTCTTCAAATCAAGATGGGCAAGTCTTGTAGTAATTCTGCTCCTCCGGTGTGTCTTAATTCTTTATATCTTTGTGCATTTTGCGGGGGTTTAGGAAATCTGGACTGGTTGGACCTTTAATTGCAGGGAATACCACAGAGGATTAGGGGCATGGTATAAGAGTAGAACATCAAGTCTCTTGTTAGGTGAGAGGTTTTATTTTGATAATTTTTAATTAAAAACATTTTATTTATTTATTTGACATTTGTTGACTGGTATAGTCTGACTGGGCTATTGCCCTTTTTCAGCAGTGGCCCAGGGAGAAAAGCTGTACAGTGCAACTAGGTGAATTAGCACAAATAAAATAATTAACGACCATTACAGTACAAGTAAGAAAAAACAGCTAAAAGACATTTTTATAATGTAGTGGAAGAAAAAGTAATACATTTAGATTGTCATCAGTGGTCCATAGTACTTTTTTTCATTACAGGAGGTGTAGTTATTTATATCGACAGCCATATTGCAATAAGATACGAGTAGCAAGTTTCTAGGTCTAAGAAGTGAAGCAGCATGGATAGTAGTTGGACTATCATATCATATGAAGAGGCTATTTTTTTCTAAGATAGTGGAGTCAAAGAAGTAAGTGGAGGAAAGATGTACAGTATGGGGGTAGAAAGGATGTGGGTTCAAGTGGGATGATTACAGTGACATCTGTTGGGTAGATGTGTACTGAAGAGAATTGTGTTCTACAATTGGTCTGAGCAAGGATGTGTATAGAGGAATAACTTCTTTGATTAGAAGCCATACTTTGTTAGTAACTGGGCTAGATAGAAATAAATCTGAACTTGTTGCCATGTGGCAGCAAAAGGGTAAGTATTTATCCAAATGTGTTGGGATCTTTAACCGTGACTTGCCTAAACATGGGCTAAACTCTTGGCTAGGCTTATAAGGGCCCCAGGGCCAATAGCATAGTAACCTCCTATGATCCTATGAGAGTTTTGCTGATTTGAGAGATGTTTTCTCATTTAGGTTTAAACAGTGTTTATGGTAACTGAGAAGAAATAGCCAAGTAATGGAACATTGGAGTGACTGGGGAGGGGGCTGCTGCTGGAGCAGTAGGTGGTTGCTGCAGGATGGGATGCTCTGGGGGGGGGGGCAATCTATTACCCTGCCTTTGTCGCAAACAATAACTGGTGCCAGAATCATGAATTGAAACTAAACTACAAAAAATACACTATTGTATCTTTTGGGAACTCATCTACTACAGGGAACTGCCAAATTGACAATACCTCCAGAGAACTGACCCAGCTGTTTGGCATTTGAGAACTTGTGTGTACAGTGACCTATCTTTTGACCAACATGTGCTCAGAGTCAAAGTCTTTCTATATTGCACAGTTTATAAACAAATTGATTGCGACTAGATCTAGAAGTGTTATTTTCCCCCTTTACAAAGCCCTCATTAGGTCAATCATTTTGTATAATGCCCACTTTGGCATGTATCTGTCCAGACCCATGCCACAATTGGAATACCCACAAAGATACCTTACTAAAAGGATACAAGTCCTAAGTAAAAGGTCTTGCGTGGACCACCACAAAAATTTATCACTATACTCAGTATCCTACAGAGTGCTTAGAGGTGACCTGTGTCTGGCATACAAGGCATGCTCTGACCTGATACTGATGGAACTACTGAACATCAGCAAATCAAATGCCATCAGAAATACTCAGTCCAGGTATCTAAACTGAATGCTGTGGAGAGATGGATATCTAACTCTCTCTCTCTCTCTCTATATATATATATATATATATATATATATATATATATATATATATATATATATATATATATATATATACACACACACACACACACACACACACACACACACACACACACACACACATATATATATATATATATATATATATATATATATATATATATATATATATATATATATATATATCACAGAGGCTCTGTTCTTGAACAGACTCTCCATTCAAGTAAAACAAAGCTCATCCCTGTCCATATTCAAATGCAACTTGGATCTAAGGATGAGTAATAGATAATGTACTCTAAGATTGCCCCTCATACCACTAATGGATAGAGAGGCAGTTCCTAAATGGTGCATCCCTTACATGGGTCTCCTCAAATTATCTATGGTATGATCACAGTTATTCTCACTAGGGCTAATTTTATAACTATTAGCCTTGGGATAGGTAAGACCAATCAGGAAATGTTAATTTAAGCACCAAAAGGGAAATTGGCTAAGCTTAAAATGCCCTGTAAGTGAAACTTTGTTGTCGTAGTAAATAGTTTTATAAAATTGCCCTTTTTATATCACCAAGTGCCCCTCTCAAACTCTGCCCCCCCAGCCTTCAACAGCGTCAGGCGCCTCTGAAGATTTCTGTAAGTTATCTTGGACTCCCATCTTGAGTAGAAAGATCCCTTACCAAACTGATAGATTCCTAACAATTTGAAAAAGACTTTGCAAAGATAAGCAAGACATCTAAATAAGGGAAACCATTAATATGTTGTAGTCTGCAGTAGGCTTTCATAAGAGCCAGATGCCTTGTGAATGCCCTTGAAGCAGTAGATTGACCAAAGAGCAATGCAGGAAACTGATAATTTGATCCAGACATAGAAAACCTTGAGAAACATCTGAAATCTGCAGCTACAGGAATGTGATGACATGCATCTTTTAAATCTAAGGTCACTATGAAACTTGGATGAGCAGTAAAGAGTAAGAAGTTGTGAAGACACATCATTTTGAACTTAAGTACGATCACAAACAGATTCAGGAAAGGAGATATACAGAACTGCTACTCAAGAATCTTATTTTTGAGCACAAGGAATATCTTGTAATAAGACACTTCCCCTAAACAAGAAGGAGGGAGAGCTTCTATCACCCCCTGAGTAGGCATATGCTGAATAACCGAAGGGAAAAGAAGAGTCTGCTCTGGCGTGTGAGGAGGATGAGACTCCAACTTCCATTTGTAACTTTGATAGATTAGTCTCAGTGTATATCTATTTGAAACTATCTGTTGCCAAAGAGAACTAGAGACACATATTTTCTGGAATTATTAAAGAACTGCTAGGGTGGGTTGCAGGTCGGGGGATGGAAAGCCTACATATGCTAATTCAGACATATTAGATTGTCCCTTGTTCTGCTGTGTTCCTGCTTTCTTTTTGGAGCTGCCTTTCCATTTCTTTTTAAATGGCTGCTTAGCAGTAGCATGCTTAGACTGTTTATTTTGCTTTTTTAAAGAAAGTTTTGCAGGGAGCACTAAGGAAGAAAGGCTGAAAAAGCTGAGAACTCCATCAAATCAGCTTTCTTCTTTCATCATACTTTTTAATGACCTCTGCAAAAGAAGGTATAAAAACTATCTCTTTATCCAAAGAAGAATTGAAAATGTTATACTGACATCCTCTGGGAGGTTTGGAGAACACAGCCAGGCAAACCACCTCATAAGATTTCCAGTGGCAGCAGTTCTGGGGGTGGCATCACCATAATCACATGCACATTTCAAACAATGGTTAGTCACTTGACACAGAAGAAACCAAGTTACACAAAGCAGATTTCTCCTGACAAGAGGAAACAGATGCCAAAATATTCCTCATATTTTCAAAAGAGGCAAGCATAAACTTAAATATATGAGACTCAGATGAAAATTCTAAAAACAAGTGTTTGAGAAGAAAACACTTTTTCCTCAAACACTATCAAAAACTGTCCCATCTGTGATGTCCTCTCTCTGGGGCAGTAATCAAGGAGCCTGAATCCTCACCACTGACACTGGTGAGGGATAGTCACTTGGAGCAGAGATAGATACACACAGTATTTCCAGATGCAGCTCCCTGCACCAAGCACAATTTCTATTAAGAGCACACAAGGAACACACTCAGTTCAGCATCTGTGTTTCCCTCTCTCTCCAGACCTCGAATAAGACTCCCCACTGTCACAGCTGTAGAGGTGAATCCTCAGCTGAGTGTCCCAAGTCAAGTCCTCTACCACCATCTCTGTGAAACCAGTACTCTATGCCCATGCTAAAAGTAGCTGACACACACACTCTGAGATTTGATTTGCACACACATATCTGGGAAAGGCTGGCACAGATTTACTTGTTCTGCTACCCTTTGCCCAGACTATAAGGTAGTTACTTCACAAGACACTACAAAGCCAGCTACTCATACTCTTACAAGGGTACCCAGTTATACTGAGTGAGATTCATACTAATACAAATGGTAGTGCTTGACCAATGTGACAAGGCTTTCAGGAGTGGCCACAGTGTCTGATAATTATCACCAAATAAATATAAGTACTCTCACATATTAATACATTCTCTAAAAAAAACCAACAATGAAAGGTTTAAATATATTTTATAATAAATAATAAAACAATGAAAATAGTAAATATCTATTTACAATAAACAACAAAGTTTCAGTAACAGGAAATATTAAAATAACAGAAATGAATAGATTCACATAGATACAGAAAAACAGTACTTAACTAATCTCATTATATTTTCCTGACTGATATAAATAATTACTATTTCCTGGTTACTTATTAAATCAAGGCAACATGAAGTGGGTGAGTGATCCTTCTGTGTCAGGTTTCATAAACAGACTGCCTCCAAGACTCCTGTCTCATCTAGTATTAAAACTCATTTCAGAGTTGGATTACAGAAGTGACATCACATACATCTAGTCATCTGATTTCTGGTTCCCATACTGCCCCCCTTTACTAAGAACTGAACCAGAATCTCACACATATGTGTTACCATACACACACATAGAGATTTGCTAAGATGTGATTTAGCATCTGGAAGTCATAAAACCATTTCAACCCTTCCAGGTTAGCAATTAGTTTGCTGCTAATGACAAATCAGTAGGATTCCTAGTCCTTGTTTTCACAGACATTTTGTCTCTGGTTGCAATCAGAACTGTAAGATACAATCTTTATGGCCTAACCCAGCTAATTTAATTTCAGACTATTTTTCAAAGTTAGCTGGACTGCGATTAACCTCTTCTCTTCCAGTATCCTCAGTTAAGATATATTAATTCCAACAGTTACAGTACAGTCTGACATACAGGTGCCTTTCTTTTTCTGTCCAACAGAACCCACTGTTGGTACATCTTTTAACACAACCAACTGCACAGATACATTTTCAACACAAGCGCCTGTACAAATCAGTTTGATATACAAATGACATATAATTCTTTATAAAGCTCCAGCTAGCTATGCTGACATATGTTACACATCCAGTGCCCTACTTCTTCTGACATAGCTGTCAACACCTCACATCGTCACACTATCCTTGACAACAGATGGATTAGAATTAATCAAATGTTTAGCAGTAGCTGGGATTCAACAAAGCAATAGTTGTGTCCAATTCAACAAAGCAATAGTTGTGTCAAATCAGGGATGAGTGCATAAAAATTATAATGGTACTTTATATAGTCTATTTGCTTTCTTGAGGGGCAATAGGTGGACTGTCAGTGAAATTTTGGGCTATGACAAAAACATCTTCTAAAGCAGACAGAACAGTTGGAACAGGAGCTGGTTCTGGAAATTCCAGTTATAACAAATGATAATAATTCCTATGGGAATGAGAAACATTGCTGTTTTCCCACTTAAGCAACTAATTTATTCTGGAAATAGGTTAAGAGAAAGAAAGTCCTTTAAAATTATTGGCTGATACCACACTCTCCTCTGAATCTGAATTAGAATTCTGTGGAGACAATATGTAATCTGTGTTTTCAAAATAATTTTGAGGTTCTCCTCAGAAAAAAATGAAGAATCCCTTGTTTTTAACAGAAACATCCATAAAGAAAGTGTCAACAGCCTGCACTAAACCACAAGCTAAGCCCAATACATTATCTGTGTCTAGGATAACTGAGACAGGAGAAGACGTGTTCTAAACGTTTGCTTCATTTTGACAAAAATGTCTGTGGAATCTATCTCTCAACTGTCCAGATTTTGCAGACTGGCTAAATTTTTGTCTCACATTTTTGGTTTGTTTCTTATAAAATTTGAGGTTTTCTGGCAAATCACTGAAGAAGTCACTACATAATGACATACATTTGAATTTCAGACTTCATATCCTTCAGAAAATGCATGGTAACACAAACGCTGTTACTCTAGTAACTTTCTAAGTTTGCAAGAGCAATATTTAATATTTCTCCCTATTTTGGGGTATTTGTTCCTCCTTATTTTTAGACTTTGTCCAAATTTCTTGCATATGGAGGTTAAGAGGTATGAGAAACAGACCTACTTTTGCCAACAATGCCAACAAAATTCTCCTTAGGGAAAAGCACAGCTTTCTGCCTAGGCAGAGTGGCATTCTCACCTCATTCTCCCATGAGAGACAAGAGGGGCTCTCCCTTGCCTGCCAAAGACACTTTAACAGCTGCACTGGACATGTATATTCTCCAGTCCATTGTGGCTTTAGGGACTACACCAGTAACACCCAAAGAAAAAGATGACTGATCTAATGACCCAGTTCAGGCCACAGCAGAATCACACACCTACAGATGAGGCACTTTAACATCCTGCTGTGGTGGCAAAGCCTGTTTTATAATTTTCTTCTTTTTGTGGCTGGAAGAAGGAAGAACCAAGAAACTGGTAAGTTGTTCTATAGTTAACAAACAGAAACCCAAGAACAAGTGAAAAGCACCAATAAAGCAAAGCAGATCCACAACCTGGAAGCTGGCTCTGGAAGCCCAAAATGAAAAGTTGATGAAATGCTGATATTCCTTCTTCCGCAAGGCAGAAAATGAAAGGCTGCAACTTACATAAAACTTTCTTGCTTTAATAACAAACAAAAATCTCCTCAAAGCTTTAAGCAGCCTGGTGATGAGCTTTTTCAAGATACAATAAAATCAAGCTGGTTGTTCTTTATATACATAGTCAAAACTTGACCAATGATTCAATTAGTAAAAGAGAAGGTCTAATTAACCCTTCAAATTACTTGCTGGTACAAAACCTGCTTGCAGGCAAACCATTACTAAGCACAACTCACTGCAATGTCCAACAAAGTATATGCATAAACTTAATAATCCATTGTTGGTGTACACACAGATTGCCATAAAAATATACAGTGTTAAAAATGTGCAATATTAAAACTATGCAATGTTAAAACAATATTCAAAAGCCAATACTATACACATACTAGTATGTTAAAAATGTTTAAATGTACTGTTTATTCAGCAAAATTTTTATTTCTGTATGTAAACCCTGAAGACACTGGAAAACCGAAAATTCATAATTTAGCCTTCCTTAACCTCAGGACGCTGCTGATGCTGCAAGCGTCATTGAGCCCTGGTCGCCTTCCTGCATCTAGTCTTAGCTGCCATAGTAACTCTTTGTATTCTAAAAGAGACCCCCAGTCCCCCCTCCCTTTCATCCAACCTTAGCTGTTCTAAAATAATGAATTTAATTTCCATGTTGGGACAAAAAAGGGAATGTCTATAAAAATGAGAAGTTATGTACCTACCATAACGTTCCATGTTAGTTGTCTTCTCTCGCCTTCTTTCTTGCTTGATGGGATCGGCTCCGACTCGGCACTTTGCTAAGCTCGAGAGTCACTTTTACCAGCTCGAGGCAGCCCCATATCCCATGATGCAAGGCGGTAAGTACCCAGATCTCGTTTGTTATCTATAGGCAATAACACCTAGCATAAAAAACTTCCCAGAAGGAAAGAAAGGCAAAAAGCCTGAAGGATAGGTAAGGCAGACCAGAACTGTCTGGTCTTAAGAAGCATTCTTCCATAAAGGGAGAAAAAGGTCTGTCCAGGCCAGGGGGCAGGAGGGAGGGTCGCAAGAAAGAAGGCGAGAGAAGACAACTAACATGGAACGTTATGGTAGGTACATAACTTCTCAATGTTAAGTTGTCAATCTTGCCTTCATTCTTGCTTGATGGGACCGCGTCCCTAGCACCTCTATCCTGGGTGGCTCAATGGAACAGACTCTTGAGAACTGTAGAGCCAAAACTGGCTCTATCCCTGGAGGCCAAATCCAATTTGTAATGAGAAACAAAGGTATGAGGAGTGGCCCAAGTGGCTGCTGCACAAATAGTGTCTAATGGAAGTCTAGCCTGAAAGGCTGTGGAAGTGGCTAAGCTTCTGGTTGAATGCGCTTTAGGTTTTGAGCACAGCTGTTTTCCCCTGAGCTGATAGATTTCAGAGATGACGGAAGAAAGCCATCTAGATAAGGTCACTTTGGAGACAGGAAGGCCTTTCTTGTTATCAGCATAAGAAAGAAAGAGCTGATTGGATTTCCTGAATTGTTTTGTTCTGTCCAAATAATATCTGAGTTGGCGGTGAACATCAAGATAATGTAATTTTTGTTCCGATCTGTTTGAGTAATTAGGGAAAAATACAGGGAGGTCAATAGATTGGTTCAAATTATTTTTCGAGGCCACCTTAGGCAAAAAGGTCGTATTAGTTCTCAAGGATACCCTGTCTTTGTGGAAGACCAAATAAGGGGGACGAACAGAGAGAGCATGAAGTTCTGACACTCTCCTTGCCAAGGTAATAGCAACAAGGAAGAGTGTTTTCCATGAAAGAAATTTCAGGGAACATGAAATAGCTGGCTCGAAGGGAGGAAGAATCAGGGATGTCAGCACTAGATTTAGGTCCCATTGAGGAGGAGGACTCCTGACTGGAGGTTTCAGGAGAAAAATTCCTTTTAGAAAGGCTCTACAAAGCCTGTGGGACATAATGTTGTGATCTGCAAACCCGACATGAAAGTTCGAGATAGCAGCCAACTGAATTTTGACCGTGGAAGATGAAGAGCCCGTGTGAAAGATTTCCGCTAAGAAATCCAAAACTGCTTGAACAGGGGCAGTAAAAGGATCTATATTTTTTGCTTTTGCCCAACAAGAGAAGCGTTTCCATTTGCTGGTATAAATCCTTCTAGTAGAGGATTTTAGGGAAGCCACTATGATATCCCTAACAGGATTAGAGATCATAGGAAGCCTGGCTAAGGAAGGAAGTGGAGCAACCATGCTGTGAGGTTGAGAGAAGGGATAGACCGGTGCAGCTGACCCGATTGGTGAATCAGAAGGTCTGGCACTGGGTCCAGATGCCACGGCTGCACCAAAAGGTGACGATGGAGGAACGGGAACCAAATTTGTCGAGGCCAATAGGGAGCAATGAGAATCATTTTGGCTCTCAAAACGGTGGCTTTCTGGAGTACTTGAGGAATCAGCGGAAAGGGAGGAAAGGCATAAAGAAGTCCCTGGGGCCAATCCTGGGTTGAGCGTCTCTGGGGGGATGGCCTGGTAGTGGGAAGAGAGAAAAGAAGTCTGGGCATTTGCTGTTTTGGGGAGTAGCAAAAAGATCGCAACATGGGCGGCCCCATTCTAGAAAAATCTCCTCCACTATAGATTGTTTGAGAGACCACTCGTGAGGCATGAGAATAGCTCTGCTTTGCTTTATTGGTGCTTTTCACTTGTTCTTGGTTTTCTGTTTGTGAACTGTTTCGGATCCATGGCGGAAGAAGGAGCACAGAGTACTTTCTCTGACACCCCTCAGTTACTTAAACCACGAGATGACAGTGCACCGGTTACAAGGGCGGAGTTTAATCAAGTGCTGGGTATGCTAACCCAGTTGACGAGTATGCTCAACAACAGTGGTGTTGAGAGATCTACAGTTTTTCCAGGTAACCAGCAGCAGGGTTTAGAGCGAAAGAGAAGGCGCACTTCCGCTCATAATGAATGCAACGAACAAACTGACAGTGGTGCTTGTCTGGGAACCTGCAACCAGCAGGCAGGTTCAAAACAAAACAGTAATGACAGCAGTAAGGGCAACAATGTCCTGCCTAATGAATCAGAAATGCAGGGGAAGCGTTTTGATTTTGGAGCGTGGGCTGGTCAGCAATTTTAGTTTCGTGAAGGTACTGTTAATTTTAATACTAATTTAAACAGTAACTCTGACATTAATGCTGGCATTGAAAAAGATTTTAGCATTCTTCGTGACAAGCTTTATTCTTTTAAAGCAAACCAATTGGAAATTGACTATCTTAAGGAGTGTGTTAATGTGGGAAGAATACCAAAGGGACTGAGGTGTTTCAAATTTCCCAACAATGTGCAAAAGGACTCTAATTACTACAAGAAATTGTGTGGTGTATTTAATCATGCTGGTATAGAAATGTTAGAGGTTATGGTGGAAGAATATGAAACAAAAGCAGAAGTCTTATTAAATGATTTAAAGGCTTTGAACAACAGTTTAATTAACAATGAAAGATTTGTTTCTGTTAAACGAAGTTATGATAATATTTTTAAGGAGGTTGACCAACACTGTTTGAGAATTCTTAATCGTAAAATACACAAATTAGAGAGGGACTTAAAGGAATACAATGAAGGGGTGGCTTACCCACTGCCATTTAAAGCTAAGCAGTATAACAACATTAATAGTGGTGCACAGGGAAATTTTAATAGGGGTTACAGAACAGAAATGCCGTATGAGACACCAAGATACAACCAAAGGTTTGCAGAGAAGGATAGAGGTTACTTACACCAGGATTTTCACTTTCCCCCAAACAGGGGGGGGGACGGATTTTTTCAGGGGTGGGGGAACAAGTAGACCAGGACATGCAGGCTATTTTGAGCTATCCACACACGACCAACGCTGTGGCCAGCTTGAATGTTTCAAATAAGGTTACAGTGGTAACAGAAAACAATTTTTCGATTTACAATTATACCAGCATTAGTTTGAGAACAGAACATTTTGATTTATTCAGCAAGGGACTGCATTTTGTGCCAGCATTTTCTAACAGGATGGAACAGGAGTTGATAGATTTAAAAATGTTTAGCAGGCAACTGAACCTAATGCTTTATTTTAAAGGGGAACTTCCTGTAAGTATGGAGCTTTCACGTAGGAGTACATTTAACCCACCTATGGACCCAACAGTCAAAATATTTGAAGAAATGATGGAAAAAGACATCAGGATGATTAACAATAATAAGCAAAGAAATGACCCCCATAATATCAGTAGGAATGAGATGAATTTAATCAAGGATCTCAAAAGTAATAACTGTAGGGCTATGAAAACAGATAAGGGGGGGGTTTAGTTCTGATGTACAATTCAGACTATATTCAGTACATTGAACGGATGTTGCAGGACCCGGAGCAGTATGAACAGGTGTCCAGGAATGAGTTACATATGGCATACTCAAGAATTTCTTTCATTTTATACGACCATCTTTTGCAAGGGGTTTTTAATGAAAAATTGTATAATTTTTTAATTGTTGCCAAGCCAAGAATTCCTGTAATATTTGTCATCCCGAAAACACACAAAGGTCTGGACCCCCTGCACTTCAGACCTATAGTATCTGGGCAAGGAGGTATAACAGAACCGATTGGGAAATTTATAGACCACACTTTGAAGCAATTTGCTGCTTCTTTGAAGTACATCTGCAGGGATTCTTGGGATTTTTCTTAGGGGTCTGCAATCCCTAGCATACCATCCGGATCTATTACTGGTAACTATAGACATTGTTCAACTGTTCCCCAGTATACCTCATTCTACAGGACTGAAATGGTTTAGTGATGTTTTAGTTAAAGAGGCGAAACTTACTTCCAACACCACAAACTTGTTGGTGGAGTTAATGGAAATAATCCTGGAAAATAATTTAATTTGTTTCAACAGTCATTTCTACAGGCAAAAATCAGGTGTTGCAATGGGGGCGGCCTGTGCCACAGTTTATGCAAACATAGTGTTGCATAAATGGGAAAACACACACATTTTTGGCACAGAGTGGGCACAGTACATCAAGCATTATGTCAGATTTCTTGACGACATTTGTCTTGTATGGAGTGGTACCAGGGCAAATATGGAGGAATTTTTTCATTACATCAACAGCACTACTTCTTTTTTAACCTTTACACACTCATTGAGTTTTGACAGCTTGAATTATTTGGATGTGCACTTGGTTAAAGATAAAGTTAACAATAGGTTCATATCAAGTGTGTTTAGGAAGCCCACCTATTCAAATGCTTTTTTGCATTTTAAAAGTAACCACCCTGAATATCAAAAAAGAGGCATAGTCAAGGGGCAAGTTATCCGTGCCTCCAGAATGTGCAACACAAAGCAGGTGTTTATGGAGGAAATTAGGTTCCTAAAAGAAAGATTCTTTGAAAGAGGGTATCCTAGCCTTCTTGTTGAAGAGCTAGCAACAGAGATTATTAGGTGCAGGGAAACAAAATATCCACCTCTCCTAGACACTACGGGCACATCAAAATGCCAAGTGGACAGTAGCCTGCAGAATAAGGAACAAAAAGGATACATCCATACTTTTAGTATTGATTATGAGGTGGTGGAAAACAGTGTAAAGAGATACTGGCCGATCCTAAGACTGGACGATAGGTTAGGGAATATGATTCCAGAGTTTCCTAGATTCATTAGACGTAGGAGTACCAATTTAAAAAAAATGCTAGAGATGAATCAGAACAAACCAATGGCAAGTAGTGATAATAAAAAAGAAGGCACATACAAATGTGGAATGTGCAAGCAATGCCCGGCTATATTCAATGGACATAGGTTATATTTACCATCAAGAAAATTCTTATATCAACCAAGGGGCCATTATAATTGCAATGTCAAATTTATTGTTTATTTAGGTTTATGTACTAGATGTAAAAGTTTCTACATAGGAAAGACTGAAAGAACCCTCAGAAGACGTATTTATGAGCATCAGCATGATATAATTAAGAAAAAGGAAACTAATGCTTTTTATAGACATTCCCTTTTTTGTCCCAACATGGAAATTAAATTCATTATTTTAGAACAGCTAAGGTTGGATGAAAGTGGGGACTGGGGTCTCTTTTAGAATACAAAGAGTTACTATGGCAGCTAAGACTAGATGCAGGAAGGCGACCAGGGCTCAATGACGCTTGCAGCATCAGCAGCGTCCTGAGGTTAAGGAAGGCTAAATTATGAATTTTCGGTTTTCCAGTGTCTTCAGGGTTTACATACAGAAATAAAAATTTTGCTGAATAAACAGTACATTTAAACATTTTTAACATACTAGTATGTGTATAGTATTGGCTTTTGAATATTGTTTTAACATTGCATAGTTTTAATATTGCACATTTTTAACACTGTATATTTTTATGGCAATCTGTGTGTACACCAACAATGGATTATTAAGTTTATGCATATACTTTGTTGGACATTGCAGTGAGTTGTGCTTAGTAATGGTTTGCCTGCAAGCAGGTTTTGTACCAGCAAGTAATTTGAAGGGTTAATTAGACCTTCTCTTTTACTAATTGAATTATTGGTCAAGTTTTGACTATGTATATAAAGAACAACCAGCTTGATTTTATTGTATCTTGAAAAAGCTCAGCACCAGGCTGAGCGAAAGCGCTTGAGGAGATTTTTGTTTGTTATTAAAGCAAGAAAGTTTTATGTAAGTTGCAGCCTTTCATTTTCTGCCTTGCGGAAGAAGGAATATCAGCATTTCATCAACTTTTCATTTTGGGCTTCCAGAGCCAGCTTCCAGGTTGTGGATCTGCTTTGCTTTGTTCTATAGTTAAGCTGAAAAGGGTGCCTGATTCCTAGGGAAGCCTGGCAGCAATAGTAAAAGATAAATTGTAAAAAAGCATTAAACTACAGTTTCCCCATTAAAACACAGTGAAAATAACTTTTAACATTTATTCCAGCCCCTAAGCATAAATAACACAACTTTTGCAACAGAAAAAATAATTTAAACTTAGTTTTAATAACTTGTTATCTTAAAAGTAAAACAGAAATACTCCCATTTAAAAGTGTTCAAAATTCACAACAGTAATTAAAAACACTTCCTCCTTCCTTATTTTTTTAATAGAAAAACAGTTAAGTATCCTGTCATAAAAAATAAAGTGGAAGTTTTTTTCCCCCCAAAGGGAACTTATCTGCCCAACAATCGAAGAGCATTTGCTGACCATCAATCCACAAAAGTCCACACAAGAGTGTGTCCTTCAGTGACAGGGAAACTTTGAAGGGCTTGCCTTCCATACTTGACTTTTAGTCATGTCAGATTGGGCTTCAAAACAGTTTGGGTGGATGAAAGGTGCCCTGAAAGCTTTGGAAGCTGGCCACTGTTATATCCTTAGCAGGATATAACCCATATCGCTTGGACTACTGCATCAGTAACCATTACGAAGAATATACTATATCCCAGAGGACTTTTTATTTAGATAAAGGAAATACTTTGATACATCTATGTGAATGGGACATAAAAGTACAACTGAAGAAAAACATTGCAGTACTGCTAAAGGTAATTAAAAAAATATTTGAGGTTTCCTGTCAAATTAAAACAAATATAGCAATGAAACCACATAAAAGGTTATTTAGATTGCTACCACGGTATTGTCCTTTAAGTGTGATGGCTTATAATGCTTTTATTTACGAAGTAAGAAGTTTGGAGTAAGAGGATTTTTGGACATAAGTCTTGGATTTGAGCTTCTATGTGTTCAGATAGAAGTTACAATGATAACCTGACATGTCTGCATAGGACTATAGTAGTTTTTGCAACTGTGGTAACAGCATTAACTGCACTAGAAGTATACTTTACTGCTTGAAGACCTACAGACTCAGAATTTTCAATCATAGAAAGCAAATTCTCTTTCTATGTAGAGCCCATCAAGATTTTTTTTGCATTTTTCTGCATCAGAGGGAAAACAGAAATGCTGAAAGGATGACATATAAGTTAAGTAATTATGAGTTCACGGTGATGAAGTACCCGAGGTATAAATCCACTTGCCACACCTTACCAACAACCAACTTTTCCTGGTAAAGTGTAAAGTACTTGGTAGTACTGAGAATGTACTAGAAGTCAGTAACACAAAAACATGTATCAACAGGAGAACAGTAGGAACACGGGTTTATTGTAGAAAACTGAGCACTTTTGTCCCTCTTACATGGGACTTCATCAGAATAACCATCAAACAATATAACATTCTTAAATCCATGCCATTGGTGTACATGCTGCCAATAAAATCTTTAAAAAGTAATCACTTGACATTTATTTCACGTCATTTCAAAAACCCAAAAACAATAGGCACCAAATGGCAGTATAAACCAGATGAAGTTGCTCAAATGAAGGGAGACTTAATGAGATTAATTGAACATTTAACCCAAAGGAAAGCAAAATCCACTGCTTCTGCATCTGGCATAGCAACAGAGTGGATTATGTGTTCCCCAGGTAACTCTAATCAAGTTCTATCTTGTGACCTTACGGATCGGCAAGCTGGGGGACGTGATGATGTCATCATGGGGGTGGAAACGAACGATGACAGTTCCTTGGCTCCTAATACACATGGAGGTGCCTTTGATAAAGGTTTGGAAGGTTCAAGGGAGAATAATAAAGGCTTTAAAGGAAAGAAAGGAAACTCAGCTGTTTATAAAAGTACTGTGCATTTTTCAGGTCTCGATGTGAGACTGCAATGTAATCATAATTGTTTTAACTTGTCAATACAGGGACTGAGTCATTCAGGAGCTAGCGTTAGCTCTGAGAATGCTAGCAATACTGTTTTTTATAATAAGTTTTGTTCTTTTCTGGCTCAGGATTATAATTTTCAGAAATTACCAGTTGTGGGTGAACCAAGAACTGATACAAATGACAGCCAGCATTTTGGTTCACTGAGAGATATGATTTTTTTATTTGGAAAAATGTTTATTCAAATTTAAATGTTTACAGATGGAAATAACATACTTAAAAGAATGTATTCGTTTTAAGGTGATACCACAGGAACTACGAGTTTTTACATTCCCCTTTGGACTGAGTTATGACGAAAATATGTTAAGCGACTTTGTGGCTATGTTTGACAAATGGGGACTACAATTTTGTAATAAAGTTGTATATTATAATGAGCAGGCTAGGGAAATGATTTGTAAGGAAATAGAAGAGTTAAATGAAAGGATAATAAAAGATTTACTTTTTCAGCAACACCATGAGTTATATAATAAAGTCATTGAGAGGGTTGAAAGGAGGTGGAATGCACTATTTTACAAGAAAAAAATGTAAACTAGACAGGGACATCAAACAATACAGAACTAATACTGCATACCCCACAAACAAGTTGATTTTACATCATCAAAAACCTTATGATACTACCTATAACGACAATATATATAGTGAAATGAACAATGCAATGAGGGTAGGTGTGTTGGAGTATGATTATATAGAAAATGATGAACAGGGGGAAGGCTTATACCAACAGGATTTTCCACAGATACATCGCTCAGAGAGACTAGCAAACAGAAATCTAGAGAACAAATACAACATTCCCAGTTATACAACACAAGTACAGAGGGGATGTGCTACATGGGGGAGGCGGAGGGGGATGAACATGTATTAATTGACAAGATTAGACATATTGTATGCTGCTAAAAAGGTTTTAAAATTTATAACTATACAGATAACGACATAAGTAATTTTTTTTCATTGTTTTCCAAGAGGTTTTAATATGTACCCACCAAATTACCTGATATAGCTGACATTTTGGTTGATATCAAAATGTATGCCAGGAAGTTGAATTTTGATATATTATTTTCTCAGAGCAATGAAGAGGCAAGCTGCAATAGGCAGCATAGTTAAGAAGTATTAAAGAAAAAAAAGTGTTTTTAACCCTCCACTTCACTCATTAATTCGTATGTTTGAAAAGGCGGTAATGGAAGATATTTACAAACTTTGGGAAAAAAGGAGGAAGTTTTTTGGTAATTTAACCAAGGAAGAACAAGCACTTTTACGCCAACGTAGAGATCAAAATATACGTATTATGGTACCTGATAAAGGTGGAGGTATTGTATTTAATTCAGAGATTATTTTAATGTTATGCAAAACCTCTTATTGAATGAAGATAATTATATTCAAGTGTCCAAAAATCAAATTAACATTGCTTATAGTCGTACTGATTCTTACTTAAAAGAATACGTTTTTGAGCAATGTATTAGTTTGGATATTTTTGAGTTCCTTAAAAACCACCATCCCATTGTTCCAACAATTTTTGGTATTCCCAAGATTCACAAGAGTATTACAGAGCCACCATTTAGACCCACAGCTGTGGCCGGTGGTTTTAAAACACATCCACTGGCCATTCTAGTTGATAACATGGTTAAGGAATCTACTCCACACTTTGTGAAAGACTCCTGGGAATTTTTAAAACAGCTAAAAAAGGAAGTTTGGTCAAAGGACCTGATCTTTCAAACTGTTGATGTTAAAGACTTTTTTCCTCTATTCCGAAAATGGAAGGGTTCATACTTTTTGAAGACACACTACATTCTTATTCGGTTCTACATCAGGACCAAATTAACTTGGTTTGTGAATTAATGACCCTAATTTTGGAGAATAACTACATCTTTTTTGATGGCCAATATTTCCAACAAGTCAGAGGCATAGCTATGGAAGCAGCATGTGCCCTCACGTACGCTAACATAGTGCTTTTGAGATGTAAACTTAAATATGTGTTTTGTAGTGAGTTTTGGAGTAACATACAATTACACATTAGGTATTTGGATGGCATTTTTATTTTATGGAAAGGTAAGATAGATTCTATACCCAAATTTATTGAATATTTGAACATCACCCACTATTTTTTTGGTGTTCACATACAAACTCAGTGTCAGTAAGGTATATTACTTGGATACACCAATTTCACATATCCATGATTGTTTTAAATCAAATATATATAGAAAAAGTACATTCTGCAACTCCTACCTCCATTTCTCTAGTTATAACCCCTTGACACAGAAAAAGAGCTTGGTTAAAGGGCAGGCAATACGGATTGACCGGATGACCTCACATTTTGGGGATGTTAGAGGGGAACTTTTAAAATGAAGGGAGATGTATTTGGAGAGGGACTACCCTAAATGGATGGTGGATGAAATACTTGAAGACAGATATCATTAATGGGGAAAAAAGTATAAATTCCTGTTGAGTGTGGGTTTATCCCATATCAACAACTCAAACACCCCATCCCTAGTTACCAAATTTGAAAAGGCTTGTATTGTTCAACATAGCCCTGTTTCGGGGGAAATGAGGAACATCATTAAGAGAAACTGGAATATATTTAGAGTCAACAATGATGTGAATGTTGCTGTGGGGGAAAAGCCGGTATTTATCAGCAAAGTGGGCAGCAACCTTAAAAAGGTATTGGAAAATAAGAGGTGCAATAAAGATTTACAAGTTGGGGTTGGTATGAGACCTTGTGGGAGTTGCAGGCAATGTCCCTATATAAGCAAAAGTCAGAATATTGCCTTAGCAAACTATATGTATACCAAAATCAATTTTAGGAAAGGGAATTGCCTCACTAGTAGGGTAGTGTATTTGGCAAGCATGTTTATGATATTCAAAATAAGAAGGACACTAATACCCTTTACAAACATTCCCCCAGTTGTCAAGAAGTTGTTAAATTTAGTTTTGGCTTACTGGAAATATTACATATTGTTTCCAGAGCAGGGGACTGGAAAAATTTATTAAGTAAAAGGGAATTACAATGGCAACTTAGACTGACTGCTCATCTCCCCCGAGGATTGAATGATTCTGTTTCTTTAATGCCAATTTTAAGGGAAAGAGCTGACAGGTTATAGTGCAGTCACAATTCCTTGTTTGGGGTGTCAAGTTTTCCTTATTTCTTCCCCTATTCCTATAATGTTATAATTTTACAATGTTTTAACTGATACATGCATATTTTATTATTTAACGTCTCAAGGATTTTAACTGTTGTAAATTCATTATATAAATGTTATGATTTTCTGGTTTATACTGCCTTTTGTTGCCTATTGTTTTTAGGTTTTTGAAATTATGATAAATAAATGTCAAGTGATTACTTTTTAAAGATTTTATTGGCAGCATGTACACCAATGGCATGGATTCACCAGCTATTTAAAACAGTTATATTGTTTGATGGTCATTCTGGTGAAGTCCCATGTAAGAGGGACGAAAGCACTCAATTGTCTACAATAAATCAATGTTCCTGCTGTTCTGTTGATATGTGTCTTTGTGTTATTGGGTGCTTGTTGGTCATGTATCGCACCTTTTGTGGTTTCCTAATGGACTAGAAGTCACAGAAGTCACTGGAATGTCAAAGTAGAAGGATTCAGCTTTAAAAATAAGAGTTGTCCTAATCAAATTTGTGCAGCAAATCAATTAATCTACAGACTTGTGCTGGAGAGTCAGGTTACTTAGGAATTTTTTTACACAAGCCCTGAAATGTCTTGAAAAATTAAAGGAATCCTTCCAATAGCATTTGTAAATGTCTCTTCTTTAATGAAGAAATATCTGACAAAGACCAGTTATAGCTTTCTTCTAATATGTTTACTGTATCATTAAAATTAATGTCTTGGGCAGAGGACCCAAATAAACTGTGAAGAGAAGGCCATATAATCAAAAATAACATAGTGAGCTGAGAAAATCTGAGTTAAAAAAAAAAGACAGTTGCCATCATCTAATGCTACAATGTTCACACTGAATGGGACTAAAATTAATCATGCAGTGTTTTATGCTGAAGCTAAGACAATCTCTTCAGCCAATTTCTTCAATCAGTATAGTAGGCAGGGTGGAAACAGAGAGAACATTTTTGTTTGCTTAAGCAGTATAATTCATTTTCATAACAGAAACATACGGCTTGGTTTCTTAAATCTCCAGAATGATGCTAGGAAAACAGAATTTCTTTTAACATTATCATCGATGATTGCATCTGCTCTTTAGATACCCAAACAAATAAGTTTGATTCCCTAAAGAAGGAAAACATCAAAGAAGAAGAAAGTCAGCCTTGACACTTGACACTGGAAGAAGTCCCAGAATCTGAGGGGGGCAATGAATTTTTCTTTAAGGATTCAGCTTTTCCCTGAATAAACTTTGTTACTTTTCTATTTCAGTCTAGCAGTAGGCCCAGAGGCTAAGGTTGCAAGCTGTAGTTCTTGTGATACAAGGTTTGATTCCCTCAGGCCTCATTTGCCTATTTTGTGAACTTAACCAAGTCACTAAACAGACATTGCTCCGAGGTCATCCCTGAAAAGGGACTATAGCATCCAGTAAGCCTACCTGGTTAACAAATGAACATTACTGATAATATATTATTATTATTATTTACCTCCACTAGATATTTCTTGTTACATTGTCTCTCTGTGGATATTAAACATTGTCAAGTCAAAACAAAGGCATCATCGAAAAACTCATCAGCTTGAATGTAAACCCATACATCACAAGATGGGTTGCAAACTGGCTAAGTGACAGAACCCACAGGGTCAGAGTTGCTGGAGCCATGTCAGACTCAAAGCCTGTCACAAGTGGTGTCCCACAGGGCTCAGTCCTGGGTCCACTCTTGTTCGGCATCTACTTTTCTGAAGTACAAGCAAACACAGGAGGGTTATGGCTGACAAAGTTTGCAGATGACTGCAAACTGGGCGCCATAGTCGAAAACACATCTGACACAGATATCCTTCAGAAGGGCCTCACAGAAACAGATAACTGGTGCCAGAGCCATGGCCTAAAGTTAAATGCCAAGAAATGCATAGTCATACCCTTCGGGAAAAACAAGGTTACCCCTAGCTACCATATAGGTGGCAATCCACTGAGCACAGAAGAAGTCATCAGGGATCTGGGGACCCAGGTTGACAGTAGCCTTCGTTTGACACTCATGTTGCTAAAGTAGTTAGGAAAACCTTCTACATTGCCCACCTGATCATGAAGGGATTCACATCTAGATCAAGGGAGGTCATCGTCCCCCTGTACTCATCACTCATAAGACCTATGATTGAGTACAATGCCCCATTCGGAATGTATCTGACCCGACACCTGCAGCAGCTGGAAAGGCCCCAAAAGTTCCTCACCAAAAGGATAAAGGGTCTCAAAAATATGTCTTATGCTGCCCGACTGAAAGAACTCCAGCTCTATTCAGTCTCATACCGCTTGCTCAGAGGTGACCTGTGCCTGACATATAAGGCCATGTCAAACCCTGATTTGATGAATATGCTTCACCTCAAAAATCTAGATCCCTCAGAACCACAAGGGCGGAGACTTAAACCTTGACATGGTTATTAATAGAACGTGCTGGAGGGACAGATTCATCACCCAGAGACTCCCTATGCTGTGGAACAAAATCCCGGTACATGTGAGGCAGAGCACCTCGCTGGCCTTGTTCAAGAGGAATCTTGACCAATGGATGGGGGATCGCAGATATACCCCAGGGATTACTTCAGTGTCACTGCTTGACAGAGGCACAGCAAAATAATGGGCATAGTTTTATTCAAACTAAAGGGGTGGCGAAAGCCAAATAACTATGGGCTAGGCTTATAAATGCCCTTGGGCAGATAGCCTAGTATGAACCTATGAACCTATGAACCTATAACCTTTGGTGTCAGTGATTTAGTGACAGAATTAAACTTTCTACAAATGCCACAATTATCAACATTATGATCCAGACCTAAAAAATAAAAACAAAAAACAAAAGCATTGTGAGTGAAGGTCTTTGGGGTATATTTGCCTACCACAATGTTACTCCTTTTTGGATTCAGTCACTGTCATTCACAGAAGTCATGCAAATGACCACAGAGGAGAACAAAGAAGTTATGTACTCACCATAACGTTCCATCTGAGTAGATACTTCATTTGTCTGCAACCTGTGGGTGTCGGATCCGACCTCGGATCCGATCCGGCAGCTTTCCAAGCTCCAAGATCTGAGCTCCTAGCTCCTCCCCTACCCATAATCCCCTACTACCAACCACATTACCTCAGATCGTTTTTTTGCCTCACTAACTCGAGACAGAAACCAACTCCAAATGATCAGAAAAATTCCCGAGGTTCAGGGGATGGCAGGGGGGGGTCGGTTGCAGACAAATGAAGTATCTACTCAGATGGAACGTTATGGTGAGTACATAACTTCTTTATCTGAAGTAGTTACTTCATTTGATCTGCAACCTGTGGGACAGAGTCCCCAGCTAACCTATAAGAACCTGGGTGGTCCTTACGGAAGGATATTCCGAAGTACCGCGGAGCCAAAAGTAGCCCTACTCCTGGAAATCATATCCAGTTTGTAATGAGAAATGAACGTATGAGATGAGGACCAGGTAGCTGCTGAAAAAATATCGTCTAATGGAACCCTAGACCAAAAAGCTGTTGAGGTAGCTACAGATCTTGTGGAATGAGTATGGACGCCAACCGGAGCTGGCTTCCCAGATGAAGTGTATCCCAGCATAATGCACTGACAGATCCAACTTGCTACAGTCACTTTAGCAATTGCCTTGCCCATGGCTGATTTTGCATAAGAAACAAACAACTGGTCCGACTTGCGAAACTCTCTAGTCCTGTGCAAGTAAAAATGCAGTTATCTGTGTACATCCAATTTGTGCAACGTGTATTCGCCTTTGTTGTGAAAATTTGGGAAAAATACAGGGAGATTTATTGATTGATTAATGTTTGATTCTGTAGCCACCTTAGGCAAGAAAGACGGGTTAGTCCTGAGGGACACTCTATCTTGTGAAAAATAAGGTATGGAGGTTTGATACACAGAGCTTGTAATTCTGAAACTCTCTTGGCTGAAGTAATAGCCACTAAGAAAGCCATTTTCCAAGACAAGAACTTCAATGGAACCGAGGCCTCAGGCTCGAAAGGTGGTCTCGTTAAGGCTTGTAAGACCAGAGTGAGATCCCATGGGGGAACCACAGTCTTGACCGGTGGTTTCAAAAAAAAAATGCCTCTTAAGAAGGTTTTGCACAACTTTGTAGATGCTAAGGAGCCTATGCCGTCGCTCACGTAAAAATGGGAGATGGCCGCCAACTGCACTTTGACTGTGGAGGCACTTGCTCCCTGTCTAAAAGCAGGGAAAGGAAGTCCAGAATAGTCGGAATAGGGACAGTAAATGGGTCCAATTCTTTATCTTTGGCCCAGATGGAAAAACATTTCCATTTACTGTTGTAAAGTTTCCTGGTAGATGGTTTATGAGCCGCCACCAGAATGGCCTTAACGGGGGATGAGATACCGGGAGTCCTAGCCATTAATGGAACTGGATCAACCAAGCAGCAAGTTTGAGATTGACCAGGTTTGGGGTATGGCATCCCGCTGGGTGCGAGATTAGGTCTGAACTGGGATCCAGAATCCATGGGGAAGCCACACTGTGAGACTGCAGAAAGGGGAACCAGATCTGTCGAGGCCAGAATGGGGCTATGAGGATAACTCTGCTCCCCAAACGACAGGCTTTCTGGATGAATTTCATTATAAGTGGGAGGGGGGATAAGCATAAAGGAGTCCGGGAGGCCAAGCATGGACTAGAGCGTCTCTGGGGGTCTCCCCTCTGGGGGGAACTATTGCGAAGTACTCGCTGCATTTTGTGTTTAAAGGAGAAGTGAAAAGGTCGCAGCGAGGCTGACCCCATTTGTGGAAGATCTGCTTCGCAACAGATGGATTCAGAGACCACTCGTATGGAGTGAGGAACACTCGACTTAGCTTGTCCGCTAATATGTTGGACCATCCCGGAATGTGCGTTGCTATCAGAAAGCGGTTGGTGGAAATCGCCCATTCCCACACTCTCATGGCTTCTCGACACAGGGGATAAGATCTGGTCCCTCCTTGTTTGTTTATATACCAGACTACTGACATGTTGTCCGTCTGGATTGCAATAGTCCCTATGGGAAGAAGGTCATGGAGAGCTTGCAACGCCAAAAGCACCGCCCTCATCTCTAGGACGTTGATATGTAATGTGGTCTCTAGGGAAGTCCACGTGCCTTGGACGGATCTGCCTGAACAATGCCCCCCCACCCGAGGCAAGAAGCGTCCGTGGTCAACGTGGCTTTGGCCGAGGGGATCACAAAGGGTCTCCCTTCTCTGAGTTCCTGTGCCTGTAACCACCACAGAAGGGAGTCTCTGCACACCCTGCTCAAGGGTATTGGCATGCATAATGGGTGGATCAACAGAGACCATTGGACTTGAAGGGTCCATTGTAATATGCGCATTCGTAGATGGGCATGAAGAGAGAGACCGATTGCTGCTGACATAGACCCCAGTGCCCTCAGGACTAACTCCGCTGGAGGAGCCGGGCTCCGAAGAAGGGCTAACACCTGAAACGACAAGCTGTTCAGCCTGGCTGACGTTAGAACAACTTTGGAGATTCGTGTATCTAACCTGGCCCCTATGAATTCTAGGGCTTGAGTGGGGCACAGGCAGGATTTCTGCCCGTTCACTGAGATGCCTAGGTTGTGGGCCAGAGACAGAGCATAATCTCTCGCTGCACAGAGCTGATGCCTGTTGGTAGCGGTGAGGAGCCAGTCGTCTAGGTAAGGGAAGACCTGAATGCCCTGGAGTCTCAGGTGGGCTGCAACCACTGCCATGACCTTGGTGAATACTCTGGGGGCTGAGGTGAGGCCGAATGGAAGAACCCTGAATTGATAATGACTGGCTCCGAGCTGGAAGCGGAGGAACCTCCTGGATCGTCTGTCCATTAATATGTGGTAATACGCATCCTTGAGGTCTAGCAAGCACATCCAGTCATTCTCCCGCAGCAGGGGGAGAATTGATTGGAGAGTGACCATCCGGAACTTTTCCTTGGGTATGAACAGGTTTAGGGTGGAAAGGTCTAAGATGGGTCTGAGGTCCCCCGTTTTCTTTGGCACCAAAAAGAACCTGGAGTAATAACCCAATCTGGACTGGTCTGGGGGGACGGGCTGGATGGCTCTTTTTCTTAGCAGCTTTGAAATCTCCAAAGCCGCTGCCTCCCTTTGATCGGGTGGGACATCAGGGAGACATCTGGGTTTGGGGGGAAGGTTTATGAATGGAATGGAGTAACCTCTGGATATGATCCGGAGCACCCATCGATCTGTTGTAAGGGGCTCCCAGTTTGACAGGTGCTCCGACAATTGCCCCCCGACTGCCTCCAGAGAGGGACAGTCGGGCAAGCCCCCAGGGCTGTTGCGCGGGTCTGTCCGAGAAAGGTTCTCTAGACCCGAAATTACGCGGACCCCAGCTGCCTCTGGACCGGCGTCCACCTTGTCCTCCTCTGCCTCTAGAGGACGAGTGGTCCACAGCAGGATGGGATTGCTGAGACTTACGGAACCACAGCTTCTTTTGTCCCCTCTGATTCCTGGAGAAGGATCTTTGGGGATTAGAGAAGTGGACTCCGATGGCAGACAGCATCTTCCCATCCTTTTTGTTTGGACCAGCGTGTCGTGAACAGTTTTGCCAAACAAGGCAGAACCGTCAAAAGGGGCGTTTGCGAAGGACGCCTTGAAGGGGTCCGTGAAGTCGCACAGACGGAGCCAGGAGAGACGTCGCAAGACGACCCCGGCTCCGCTAGCTCTAGCGGCTCCCTCTGTTGCATGGGAGAGAAGCCGCATAGATGTATTGGAGATGGATTTTAGTGGCCATTCGAGTCTCAAAAACCTTTTTGTCTGGGACCGACATGGACTCCGGGGGGGGCTGCAGCGTATTCTTTAATCAAGTCTCGCTGTAGCCTAATGGTATGTGCCATATAGTTCAGTGCCCTTATAGAAAAGGTCGCTGAAGCAAACATCCGCTTCCCAATCCGGTCAAGCGCTCGAGATTCCTTATCCGGCGGGTGAACCGAAGAACTCTCCTGCGCAAGTTCTTTCTTGGTGGCCGCCACCAACATAGCATCAACGGGGGTTCCTTTGGCCCAAGATGGTCTACCTGTGGGTGGGCTGAGGACTTTATCAGGGCACCTAGGGATTGGCTCCATGGTGTCGGGCTCCCTCCAAGCCCTGGTGGTAATTAAGTCCTCCAGGGGGCCAGCCGGAGGGGACACCCAGGAGGTAGATGGGCCTGCCTCAAAGGTCTCCAGGAACACGGACTCATCAAGGGAGGGCTTTTGGGCTGACCACCCCCCTCTGATATGCAACATTTCCATGATGTCTCCAAAGGAGACATTTTCAGGGGGTGACCTTGGGGAACCCTCCGTATCATCTAAGTCCGTGTCTGTGGTAATGGACTTGGGGGAGTCCAGGTGCCTCCTTTTGCACCGATGTTTCCGAGGGACCTCCTCGGTGGGACTGTCTGAAGAGGACTCGTCTACGGGTTGTTGTTCCTCCACGGGAACTAGCTGGAGGGCTTGGGCAGGCTGTCCAGATGGACGGATGATGGAAGACAGACCCTCATACAGTGCGGTACGGGTGGATCTGAAGCCCGGGTCGGGGATCTGGATGACCTCGACAGTACCCTCTCCACTACCTCGAAAGCTGAAGGAGAGCCACTCTCGCCAGCCTCTGAGAGCAATCTCCTCGGATCCGAGGAAGGGATTGGGGTCGGAGCCGATGCAGTCGGCGTTGAGGCAGAGGTGTGCTCCAACTCCAACAACGCCAAAGACACAGCAACTCCCTTGGATCCGACGCTCAGCCCTCGGCACCGAGAGCTCAGGTCCGACAAGCTCGAAGGTATAGTTGGCGTCGAAGAGACCACCGCTATCGGCGCCGACAGTTCCCCGGGTCCGAAAGGGCCTGGATCCGATGACTCCGAGACTCGAAAACGAGTCGGAGAAGGAGTGATCGGGCAAATACGGGGGCTGCACTCCCCCTCAGAGGGGGGGAGGCAAGAGCATCCCCATCTGCATTTGGGTCTGTAAGAACCGACGCATCATCCGATCCATATCCGCTTCGGAGATGCTTCGGGTCGACCTAGATGAAGTAGTAGAGGCGGGCCGGGAGGGCCGCCTCGAAAATCTCGAGGGAGACCTATCCTCCTCTTCCGGCTCCGGCGAAAAACAGGGCGAATGGTGCCGAGAGGAGGGGGATCCAGAGACCCTCGAGGGAGATTTAAGTAGTTTTGCTGGCGGAGCCGAAGGATGAGATTCGGCCCGCCTTTTGTGGGCTTATGTCCATCCTTATCCTTGTGCCTCTTCTCGCTAAGGGAAGAGGCACTAGTTTCCCCAGAGCTCAAACCCGATGAGGGAGGTTGAGTCCCAGGTAGAGCTAAGGGGATAGACGGCGCCGAACCTGCCGAAGCAGCTGGAGCCCGAACGGGAGAGGAAGAAGAAGCCGACTCCTGGGGGAGCTTTCCCGCCAGGATCAGCTTGTTCTTCCTATCCCGAAGTGCCCGGGGGTTAAAGGCAGCGCAGATTTGGCAGGCCTCTGTCAAATGGGCTGCCCCCAGTCACAAAACTCACTGAGTGTGGCCATCAGCTGGAGAAAGCTTGTGGCCACACTCAGTACATTTAGAAAAAATGGCCTTAGGCCCTTCTGACATCATTCACACACACACCCAAACACTAGGAGGGGGAGGGGAGTGAAGATAAACTAGCAATAAATTTAACAGAAAAGGGACCAAAACTAGCACAAGAAGCTGAAAAAGGGAACTAACACACACACAACGACAACTTTGAATGAAAATTTGGTTCAAAAAACCAGCAATGATCTCACCCAGCCAGGAGCTCTTCACAAGGAAGCTTCTACAGCCGCGGCAAAAAACGTTCTGAGGTAATGTGGTTGGTAGTAGGGGATTATGGGTAGGGGGGAGCTAGGAGCTCGGATCTTGGAGCTTGGAAAGCTGCCGAATCGGATCCGAGGTCGGATCCGACACCCACAGGTTGCAGATTAAATGAAGTAACTACTTCAGATCTATAGTTAAAAAAGAAAAAAAATGAGTAAAATATTAAAGACACAAAGAGAAAAAGTCTTGAGAGGTATCATTTAACTCTGATGAGTTGGGATATGTGTGTCACTCAAAGCAGTGAGAAGAACTAGACAGAATTTGCACCAGTGAAGGATATATTAAGGAGCCATATACACACTGTAACATGTTAAGCCTGTTGGATTTATACAAAATGTATAAAGTTTTGTGAAAGTTGTGATATGATAATATTTGTCTGTTATTTAAAAAGCTCTCAGAATGCCTACCAACTACAGAGCCATAAATAGCTTTTCTGGCACCTGGTACAGCTCCTTGATCTGGCATCCTCTTCTAACAAAAAAAAAAAAAAAACAGTTGCTCAGCTTCATTTTCTGATTAAAGGACATTCCAAACCTCATCAGCAAAAAAAAAAAAAAACTTTCAGTAATTATACAACCCAACCTGCATTACTTGAGTACCCACCCATTAGATAGAAAAGAAAGTTTGGTAAAAGGGCAGATGCTGAGGCTATCCAGGTTGGTATCTGATGACTGCCAGTTCTTGTTAGAGCTGGATAAATATAAGCTATTATTTTTGGAAAGGGCTTGCTCCATGCAGTTAGTGAATAACATAGCCATTGAAGTGGTCTCACGAAAAGCGACCAGTTACAAACTAATTTTACACTGTTCAGGGTCTTCTGAATTTGGAGTACTAAACAATACTATGAACAAACAGCAATCTAATGCCATGATACACACATTTAACCATAGTGTAGGAGAGGTGAAGAAAAAGAAGTTATGTACTTACCATAACGTTCAATCTATGTTCTCCATTTTCATTCTTCCTCAACTTATGGGTTTGGATCCGATCCTTGGATCTGACTCGACCATTGCTAAAGCTTGTGTCAACCAAAAAACTCTTAGTCTTTTCCCTTACATATAATGCACCAACCCTAAGTACCTCAAATCATGTTTGCTGATTGTACCAGAAAGGAAATTGTTATGTACTAGCTACAGAAAAAATCCATATCTGGGGCTCAATCTAAAGGACAGTAATGTCTCTTTAAAACTCATTCTTCAAGAAGTTTGCAAATAATAATAAGGATGGGGGTTGGTGGGTGGGAAGTTGAGGAAGAATGGAAATGGGCAACACAGATGGAACGTTACGGGAAATACATAACTTCTTTATCTAATGTTGTCAATTTTCATTCTATCCTCAACTGATGGGACAGAGTCCCCCAGTTACCTATAACCCTGGGTGGACTCTAAGGAAGGATATTCCTGAGCACATTTGAACCAAATGATGCTCTCCCTCTGGAGACCAGATATAATTTGTAATGAGTAACAAAGGTATGGGAAGTAGCCCAAGTAACTGCTGCGCATACGTTGTCCATGGATGTCCTGTAAAGAAAGACTGAAGACATTGTCATGGAACTCATTGAATGAGCTTGTACTGCTCGCAGTAAGGTAACAGTCAGTTTTTTTATAAATAAATGAGATACAACCAGATAGCCATTTGGCTAAAGTTACTTCGGCAACAGGTTTTCCCAATTTCAATTCTACAAAAGAAAAAAGAAGTTATGTACCTACCATAACATTTGATGTTTGTAGTCCATCTTGCTCTTCATTCTTACTCTTGGGATCGGAGCTGAACCTCGGCTCCGACTCGGCCATACTCTAGCTCGAAAACTTCTGGTTGGCTCGTGACTAGGAGGTATCCCATGATGCATCACTAACACAACCTAGATCTTGTTTGCTGCAAGGAGAAACAGAGACAAAGAACAAACCAAGTCGAAAAGACTAACATAATTAAAAAAGCAGAAGACACTCTACACCTAGGTTCTGAGGGGGCAGGAGGGTGGGTTCGTAAGAATGAAGGGCAAGATTGACTACAGACATTGAACGTTATGGTAGGTACATAACTTCTTTATGTTCTGTAGTCCTATCTTGCCTTCATTCTTACTCTTCGGACAGCGTCCCTAGAACCTTCATCTTGGGTGGCTCATTGGAAAATGCTCTTGAGTACTGTGGAACCAAAGGAAGACTCGTTCCTGGAAGCCATATCCAATCTGTAGTGAGTAATGAATGTATGAAGTGAAGCCCATGTTGCTGCAGCACAAATATTATCTACTGGAATTTTAGCCTGAAAAGCTACCGAGCTAGACACAGACCTGGTAGAATGAGCTTTCACCTTGAAGGGAAGATCTTTGTCACTGGATGAATAGACAAAGGAAATGCAGCTGTAAATCCAGTGAGATAATGTGACTTTAGAAACTGGAAGGCCCTTCCTAGCATCTGAAAAGGAAACAAACAATTGATCTGACCTTCTGAAAACTTTAGTTCTGTCCAGATAAAAACTCAATTGTCTATGCACATCCAGTTGGTGAAATTTGTACTCTGCCTTGTTAGAAAAATTAGGGAAGAAAACAGGCAATTCAATGGACTGATTAATATTGGCTTGAGAAGAAACCTTAGAAATAAAGGAAGGGGTTGTCCGTAAGGAGACCCTATCTTTGTGAAACACCAGATAAGGGGGCTTAATGGAAAGAGCTTGCAGTTCAGAGATCCTTCTTGCAGAAAGTGATTGCCACTAAAAATATAGTTTTCCAAGATAATAGCTTAAGGTCACATGTTGCTGAGGGTTCAAAAGGACATGACGTAAGTCTATGGAGAACAAAGTTCAAATTTCATGGCGCCACCGGATCCATGACTGGGGGTCTTAACAAAGTGGTCCCTTTAAGGAAAGCTCTACACAGACTATTATGAGCCATACCATTAGGTTCATTAGCCAAATGAAAAGTGGAAATAGCTGCCAGTTGAACTTTAATAGTGGCAGCTGCTGAACCTTGGTGGAACAACTGAGAAAGGAAGTCTAAAATGGCAGAAATGGGAGCTGTGTAAGGATCGAGGTTTCTTTCACGGGCCCAAAAGGAGAATCTTTTCCATTTACTGGTATAAATCTTTCTGGTAGAAGGTCTGTGAGAGGATGTCAGAATATGTACAGGCTCAGGAGAAAAGTCATGAAGCCTGACTAGGGATGTAATTGGAGCAGCCAAGCTATCAAATTGAGGGTGTGGAGAGAGGGAGGGATAGAACACCCCTGACATGTGCGTCAGCAAATCTGGCACTGGGTCCAGTGTCCATGGTTCGTCCATTAGATGAGGTCTGAGAAAGGGGAACCAAATCTGTCGAGGCCAGTAAGGAGCAATTAGGATCATTTTGCTTCCCAAGGATATTGCTTTCTGAATTACCTTCGATATGAGAGGGATATGAGAGGGAATGCAGGGAAAGCATAGAGAAGTCCCGAGGGCCAATCTTGAACGAGTGCATCTCTGGGTGTTTCTCCTTCCAGGGAATCAGGGTGAAGTAGTTGCTGCATTTGGTATTGAGAGGGGTGGCAAACAGATCGCAGAAAGGCTGACCCTATTTGCGAAAAATATGTTCTGCAATGTATGTGTTCAGAGACCACTCGGGAGGCATGAGAATAGCCCTGCTGAGCCTGTCGGCTATCACATTGGATTTTCCCAGGATGTGCGTTGCGACCAGAAAGCGCTAGGAAGACACTGCCCACTCCCACACTCGAAGGGCTTCTCTGCAGAGGGGGTAAGATTTTGTCCCGCCTTGTTTGTTTATGTACCACACCACTGACATATTGTCTGAGAGGATTGCAATCATCCCTAGAGAGAGAAAGCTGTGAAGTGCTTGCAACGCCAGAAACACTGCTCTCATCTTCAAGATGTTGATATGCAAATGAGCCTCATGTTCCTGTCACGTTCCTTGGACTGTTCTTCCTAGATAATGCCCCCCCCTATCTGGATGGTCACGGTGACAACGGGGGGGGGGGAGCGGGGACAAACAGTCTGCCTAAGTTTAGATTGCTGATCTGGGTCCACCAGCGAAGATCCTGTTTCCACAAATCTGTTATCAGGATGGGGTGAGAAAGAGGTAGATACTGCAGTGATCATTGGGCAAAAAGTAACCACTGCAGGACCCTCATATGCAGTCTGGCTAATGGAACTAATTGTCAAAGCCATTGTCCCTAACAACTTGAGCACCATCTTTGCTTTCACTTTCCTTAGAGGAAGTAAGCTCAAAACTTGTTCCCCGAGGTTCTGAATTCTTTCTATGGGAAAGTAAGTCCTCATTGAGATGGTATTTATGTTGGCGCCAATAAAATTCACATGCTGGGAGGGCGATAATGCAGATTTTTGCCAATTTACTGTAATCCCTAACTGCAGGCAAGTTGAAATAGTAACGTCCCTGGCCTGTAACAGTAGATGCCTGGTGGTGGCAGTTAGGAGCCAGTCATCCAAGTACGGAAACACTTGGAATCCCTGATGTCTCAAGTGAGCCGTGACCACTGCCATGCATTTGGTGAACACCCTGGGAGCTTTGGTGAGACCAAAGGGTAGGGTGCAAAACTGATAATGACTGGCTCCCAGCCATAAGCATAAGTGGCTCTTTGATGCCCTGTCCATTTTGATATGGAAGAATGCATCTTGGAGGTCTATGGAGCACATCCAACTGTCTTTCCCTAACAACGGGAGTATCGGCTGTAAGGTGACCATTCGGAACTTGGACTTCTGTATAGATTTGTTCAATTTGCTGAGATCCAAGGTGGGTCTCAAGTCCCCTGTTCTTTTTGGCACCAAAATGAATCTGGAGTAAGTCCCTAATCCTACTTGGTCTGCGGGGATGGGTTGGATGACTCTCTTTACGAGCAACTTTTGGATTTCTAGAGTTGTTGAATCCCTGTGATTGGGTAGCAAATTTGGGATTCGTCTGGTCCAAGGGGGGTGGAGAAGAGAAGGCAATATGGTAACCTCTGGTAATTATCTTTAATATCCACTTGTCTTGAGTAATATTGTGCCAGGCTTCTGGGTATAAAGAAATACGACCCACGAATGGCTCCAGAGACGCGTTGTCAGGCCTCCTTTCAGGAGCACTGATAGGGACGACCACAAAAGGAATCACGGTCTCCCTGGTTCTGTGGGCCTCCTCTACCTTTAGGGTGGCATCTACCATTATTTCCTCCTCCTCTGCCTCTGGAGAAGGAATCACCTTGTGCGTCCTGAAAAAACATCTGTGACTTTTTGAACCACATTTTGCTGCCCTTCTGCCCTTTGGGATAGGGTCTAGAAGGAATGGAAAAACAGATTCCCACAGCAGATGGGGTTTTTCCTTCCTGCTTGCACCTGGTAAGTGTGTTCCTTACCTTGGTTCCAAACAATGAGGATCTGTCAAAAGGGGCATTGGTAAACGTAGACTTAAAGGCCTCTGCAAAGTTACACAAAAAAAATCCAGGAGTGTCTCCTAAGAGAGACTCCTGAACCCGCTGCCCTACTCACTCCATCACCTACGTAAGATATCAGCCTCATGGAGGAGTTCACAATAGAATTTAGGATAGACATCTGTGCATTAACCTTCTGAGATACTGCATCAGATACGTTATCTTGCAGAGTATCTCCCAGCTCTTTTAGGAGATCTCTCTGGAGCCTTGTGAAATGAGACAGGTAGTTCAGCGATCTAAGTGTAAAAGCCGCTGAAGAAAAGACATGCTTCCTGTACCTACCCATCATTCGAGACACCTTGTTCGGTGGATAGACAGTGGAGGCAGTTTCGGCAAATTTATTTTTGGTGGCTGCTGCCACCACCATGGCATCTACTGGAATGCCCTTAGTAAGAAAGTCCTTGTCCTGCGGTGCTGACAAAAATGTATTTGGTTTTCTAGGAACTGGTTCCACAGAATCAGGAGATTCCCACACCTTTCGACTCAGAAGATCCAGTAGCTCATCAAAAGGTGGAGACACCCAACAGGTGGCGGGTTGAGACCCGAAAGCCTTCAGGTACACTGACTCCTCATCAGAAGGGGATGTGGTGGGCCAGCCACCTCTCTGTTTCAGGATCTCAAGGATATCTGCAAATGAGATATCATCAGAGGACGACTTAGGGGACCCTTCTGATTCCTCGAGGTCAGTGTCTGATGTAAGAGACTCATCAGGGGAGTCAACATGTTTCCTCTTACAAGTTTTCTTCCTAGGTGGCTCCTCAGAAAGGTATTCTCTGGCTCCAAAGGCTCAGAGAAGCTCGGAGGAGGAACATCGACAAGGTGTAAGGGCACATTACGCTCCGGAGCCGAAAGTAAATCTGCCAGCGCTGAAGTCTGAAGCAGTCTACGCACCACTCCCTCAATGTCCTCATCAGAAAGGCTCCTAGGGGACCTTGAAGATAGACAGGGGGACCTAGATCGCTGGAATATAGGTGACCTAAGAGTCGGGGAAACCGGTCAGAGTTCAGCTGACTGGCTCCGAGATGCAGTCTCAGTTATCGGCTCTGAAGTTCCTGGAGCCGAAACTGATGGCTCCACAATGGTAACCTCTGTTGGCACCGAGACCAGTGGAGCTGAAGAGGATGTAGTCACTTTGGTAATTTTTGTCTGGTGGCTCTGATGACACAGAATGGATGGGAGACTGCCTTTTTGTAGCTTTTGGTTTGTCTTTCTTGAAAGAGGAAGGAGAATTAGAGCTGGAGAATGGAGATGTCAATACCTCCTCAACGGAATGTTTCAATAGTCCTTTCAAAATAAGTTTGTTCTTCCTCTCCTGAAGAACACGCGGACTAAATGCATGACAAAATAGGCAAGACTCTTGGAGGTGAATAGCCCCCAAACAATACACTCACAGATTGTGCCCATCTGTTAAGGACATTTTCTGTGCACATTTAGTACACTTTTTGAAGCCCGAAGGCTTGTGATCCATAGTATCTTTGGATATAGTGCAATAACAACTAAGAACAAAGCAGAACAAATATATTCAAACAGATATAACAGCACCATACAGACAAATAGGCAAACAGAGGACTAGGTCCTCTAACTTAAACAGGCCTAGCCCTAAGAGGAGAAAAGGAGATAACCGAGGACTAGGTCATCTAATTTAAACTAGCCTAGCCCAGGGAGAGACAAACAACAGAACCGAGGACTAAGTCCTCTAATTTAAATGGGTCTAGCTCAGGGAGAGACAAAAAACAGAACAGATGACTAGGTCCTCTAACTTAAATGGGCTTAGCCCAAGGGGAAAGGAAAAAGGTAACAAAAACAAGCAGCACAAGAGAAGCGATGCAGGGATACAATAGACCAATGGAAGAACGGCCAATCAACGTACAAACAGTACACACAGTAAACGATGCAGCAAATAGTCTAAATAGACACAGACTGCAAAAAACACACTAAAGTACCAAAAAATTGTTAATAGCCAACAATAAACTAGTCAAAGATATTGAAAAATTTCACTTAGCCATGTCCAAGAAGAATCACGTCTGAGCTGAACGAGCGGCAAACGAGATCTGGGTTGTGCTAGTGATGCATCATGGGATACCTCCTAGCTACAAGCCAAACAGGAGTTTTAAAACTAGATTATGGCTGAGTCAGAGCCGAGGTTCAGCTCCTATCCCAAGAGTAAGAATAAAGGCGAGATAGGACTACAGAACATCAAACAACTGCTGTTTTTCTGATCTCGTTTTGTTCTATGCAGGTAAAAATGTAATTGTGAACAACCAGTAAATGTAATGCATTCACCTTTGTTAGTAAATTTGGGTAGAAAACTGGCAAATTAATGGACTAATTGATATTGGATTCTAACATCACCTCGGAAAGAAAGGATGTATTGGTTCACAATGCAACTCTATCCTTCTGAATAATCAAGTATGGAAGTTTTGAAGGCAATGCTTGAATTTCTGAAATTCGTATGGCAGATGTAATGGCTACTAGAAGAACTTTTTTTCCAAGTAAGATATTTAAGGTCACACTTAGCTGCTGGTTCAAAGGGGGAGTGTATAAGCGTATACAGTACTAGAATGAAGTCCCATGGGGGAGTAGGGTCTTTAAAAGTGTGTCTTAAAAGTAGACTGCCTCGCAAGAAGGCTCTGCACAACTTATGAGAGGCTACTAAGGAACCCTCAAATCCAGTGTGAAAGTCTGATATTGCTGCTAACTGAACTTTAACAGTTGAGGAACTAGCTCCTTCTTTAAAAGTAGAGCCCAAAATTCAAGGACGTTATGTATCAGAGCTGAAAAAAGTTCACCATGATTTTGTTGTGCCCAAAAGACAAATCTTTTCCATTTACTGGAATACAGTTTACATGTTGAAGGCTTATGTGAAGATAAAAGTATATGTCAGACAGGGGGAGAAAGCATAGGTTGTCTGGCTATTGATGGAATTGGAGAAAACGAGCCATCAACCTGAGGTTTGATAAGCCTGGATGGATCATGCCTGTCAGGTGAGACAGGAGGTCTGGAGTCAGATTCAGTACCCAAGGTTGTTGAAGTAAGTGAGGCCAAAGGAAGGGGAACCAAATCTATTGAGGCCAGTAAGGTGCAATGAGGATGACTTTGCTCTTCAACATGGCGACTTTCTGTAGGAATTCCAATGAGCGGAATTGGTGGATAGGCATATAGTAGACTGGGGGGGCAGTCATGAAGTAGAGCATCGCTTTGTGATTCTCCCTATGGAGGGATTAGGGCAAAGTAGCTGCTACATTTGTTGTTCAGGGGAGAAGCAAAAAGATCACAGCAAGGCTGGCCCTACTAATGAAAAATAATTTCTGCCACATTCTTGTTAAGAGACCACTCGTGAGGTAGAAAAATATATCTGCTCAGCCTGTCTGCTACCACACTGGACTTCTCCAGAATGTGCATTGCTATGAGAAAATGGATGGATGAGATTACCCATTGCCACACTCTCAGTGCTTCTTGACACAAGGGATAAGATCTGGTCCCTCCTTGTTTGTTGATGTACCAAACTACTGACATATTGTCTGTTTGAATTGCAATTGTCCCCTAAGAAAGAGCATTCTGAAGAGCCAGCAAAGCTAAAATCATGGCTCTCACCTCTAGGACACTATATGCAAATTGGCCATTTCGGGAAGCCAAATGCCTTGGACTGTTTTCCCAAGAAAGTGCCCCACCTCCACCCAACTGGGAAGCATGTGTGGTCACTATGGCCTAAGGCAGAGGGAAAATGAATGGGTGGCCTTGTAGAACCTGATCCGACTGAATTCACCTCCTGAGCTCTCTCTTGCATATGTGAGTGATTTGTATCAGTGTTGACATTGGTTAGTAAAGTATCAATCATTGTGTTGCTAGCATCCACTGTAAAATCCTCATGTAAAATCTGGTTACAGGTATTAATGTTATTACTGCTGACATTGGCCCAACAGCTTGGAGGACCAAGCAGGCCAAAATCTTGGTACTGCAGATTATTTTTCTGACCTGTGATCTTATAGTTTGAAGTCTTGAGGGAGGCAGTGAAGCTATCATTGACTTTATGTTGGACAGTGCTCCTATGAATCCCAAATTCTGAGAAGATTTCAACTGAGACTTATTGTAGTTTATGGTTATCCCCAGATGAGAACATGTCTGAAGAACCTGATCACTTGTCCTTAATAACTTGAAGTCTGGTCGGGGATAATGAGCCAATCATTTACATATGGAAGCACCTGGAATCCTTGCAATCTCAAGTAGGCTGCTACTACTGCCATACATTTGGTGAAAGTGAACACCCTGGGGATTGTGGTGAGACCAAAAGGCAGAGCTCTGAACTGATAATGACTGGCTCCCAGCCAGAAGTGTAAGTACCTTCTGGATCATCTATTTATCTTTATGTGATAGTACCCATCCTGAAGGTCTATTCAGCACATCCAGTCGTCCTTGCCCAGAAAAGGGAGATTGGACTGAACAGTGACTATCCAAAACTTGGTGTGCTGAACTGACTTGTTTAAGTTGCTGAGATCCAAAATTAGTCTCCAGTCATCTGTTTTCTTTGGCACTAAAAAGAACCTTGAGTAAGATCCGGATTCTTTCTGGTCTGGCAGGACCTCCTGGATGACTCTTTTTTTCTAGCAGCTTTTGTATTTGAATTGCTGCTTTTTACTTCTGACTGGGTGGAACATCAGGGATTCTTCTTGAAACTGGAGGTGGAAGGGAAAAGGGCATTATATAACCTCCCTCTGGAAATAATCCTCTGCACCCAATTATTTTTTGTTATGTCTAGCCAGACTTCCTGGTGCAGGGATAAGTGACCCCCGATTGCCTCCAGAGGTGGATAATCGGGACTCCTTTCAGGAGTGCTGGTATGGTCTGTCAAAGAAAGAATCTCTAGACCCCTGGTTTTGTGGCCACCTATGCCTTGGGACCAGTGGCGGCCATTGGAGTTCCCTCCTCTGCCTCTGGGGAACTTTCTCCACATGTGTCCTGGAAAGAACACTGGGATTTTTTGAACCACATCTGACAACCGCCTCAATGATTTGTAGAAAAGGATCTTTGAGGGGTCAAAAAACATACACCCATGGCAGAAAGGGTTCTTCCATCCTTCTCACACCTGGATTATGTGTCTTTTACCTTAGGGCCAAACAAGGAAGTGCCATCAAAGGTAGCATTGATGAAAGATGACTTGAAGGGCTCTGCAAAATCACATAAGCGCATCCAGGCATGTCTCCTGATGGCAATGTCTGAACCCATTGCTCTTGAGGTTCCTTTGGCTACATGCAAAATGAGCCTCATAAAAGAATTTTAAATAGATTGTAGAGTAGCCAACTGAGATGTCACAGATGATTGGACCTCTGCATAAATGGATTCTGATAGGGCATTTGATAGCACCTTAATCAAATCCCTCTGTAATCTTGTAAAATGTGCCAAATAACTCACTGACCTTAAGGTGAAGGTCACTGAAGCATAGACATGTTCCCAAACCTGTCCATTGCCCTAGACTCCATGTTAGGGAGAATGAACATTCATATTCTCCTCAGCATGTTCCTTTTTTGTTGCTGCTGCCACGACCATGGCATCATCAGGCATACCTTTACTCTAAAACTGTTTATCCAAAGGTGCTGCCATAACCTTGTCCAGTCTCTGAAATATTGGTTCAACTGTGTCAGGTTCCTTCAACCCCAACCAAGAGACTAACTCAATAAGCTCATCAGCAGGTGGAGTAACTCAGGAGGTAAACGGGCCAGTACTGAAAGCCTCTAGGAATACAGACTCCTCAGATGAAGGGTGCTGGGCATCCAGCCACCCCTCTGCTTTAGGATCTTGAAGATGTCTCCAAATAAGGTGGCCATGCGACCCTTCACTTTAATTGAAGACTGTATCTTTGATGACTGACTCCTCTGGGGAGTCCAAGTGCTTCCTCTTACATGTACTGGTGAAATGCTTTTGCTGGTGGAAATCAATGTTAAGAATTTTTTTTCTTTCTTTTTGCTGTGGAGAGAATTCAATCTTGTGTGCCTACTATTGGAAGTTGCCTACTATTGGAAGTTGATGACTCACCAACTAAATGAACTGTTTTACTCTGGACATACAACTGTGATCAACCATTTGTTCATGGATTTTAAAAGAGACAACAAAAAAGAGTGACAGTTATCTAGACTTCATAGGTTCATAGGTAAGTACTAGGCTATCAGCCCAAGGGCCTAAGTAAGCCTAGCCAACAAGGTTCCCTGGCTTATACCACCCAAGAAAGTTAATTTCCTGTGCCTCTGTTGAGCAGAGCCAGAGAAATTATCCCGGGGTTTATTTCCTATTTCCCATCCACTCATCAAGATTGCTCTTGACGAGTGCTAATGAGGAACTTTGCTTGACATAGACGGGCAGCTTGTTCCAGAGTATGGGAAGTCTCTGAGACAGGAGTCTATCCCTCCAGCGTGTCCTGTTTATTGTGGTGAGAAGGTTTAGGTCCCTAAAGCGTGTAGCTCGGAGGGATTGGGATTTCTTTAGGTGTAGCATGTCCAGCACCTCTGGGTTTAACATAGTTTTATATGTTAGGCAGAGATCTCCTCAGAGTAGGTGATATGCTACAGAGTAAAGCTGGAGTTTTTTGAGATGGTCAGTGCAGGGTATCTGTTTGAGGCCAGTAATCCTCTTTGTGAGGTACTTCTGTGGCCTTTCCATCTGCTGCAGATGTCTTGTGAGGTACATTCCAAAAGGGGCATTGTACTCTATAATGGGTCTAATGAGTGCCGAGTAGAGGGGAACAATAACCTCTTTTTTCCTGGATGAAAACCCTTTTGTGATGAGGTGTGCCACATAGAAGGATTTCCTGACTACTGTGACAATGTGATTATCAAAGGAGAGACTACTGTCCACCTGGGTCCCAATGTCTCTTATCATACATTTAGCGATGAGTGACTGCCATTTATGTGGTAGTTTATGGGTACAGAGTTTTTACCAAAGGGGATGACAATACACTTTTGGCATTGAGCTTGAGGCCATGCCTCTGATACCAGGCATCTGTCTCAGTGAGGCCCTTCTGTAGGATGTCCACGTCATTTGGGGACTCGACTATGGCTCCTAGTTTGCAGTCATCTGTGAACTTCACTAGCTAGAGGCCTTCTGTGTTAGCCTGTACTTCAGAGAAGTAGAGACCAAACAGGAGAGGTCCCAGGACTGAACCCTGCAGTACTCCACTTGTCACTGGTCTGAAGTCAGATTTGAAGTCTGCAACTTTTACAGTGTGGGTTCTGTCAGTGAGCCAGCTGGCAACCCATCTTGTAACATAGGGATTTATACCTAGTTTAGTGAGTTTAGCTATAATTCCATAATAGGAGATGGTGTTGAAAGCCTTGGCGAGGTCAAGATAGGCTGTGTGAACCATCTTACACTCGTCTATGGCTTTGATGACTACCTCAAAGAAGTCGATCAGGTTCAGAAGGCATGATCTGCCTTTCACAAACCTGAACTGGGAGGGGTCCAGAGTTTGGCAGTTACCAGTGTCTTTGTTTATGAGTTCCATGATGATACGTTCCATGGCCTTGCAGACCAGACTCGTCAGGCTAACAGGGTGATAATTCCGAGGATCAGTGGTGGCTCCCCCTTTGTGGAGTGGTATAACTGTTGCTGTGCACCACTCAGTGGGCCCAAAGCCTGACATGAGGCTATGACTAAACATGGTACTTAGGTGGGGAGCCAGTTCATGTAAAACGCAGCCTGAGATGTTGTCCGGTCCCATGGATGCTGTGTTTTTGGTTTTAGGGAGTGCAGCTTTTACCTGCATAGATGTGATTACAGGGACTCTGCATTCTTCCTGTATAGATATGGGCCCTTTAGGGGGAGAGAGGGGGGTAAAGTTAGCACTGAACCTATCTGCCAGGGATGTTGGCAATATCAGTCGGTTCTGTAATTTTTGTGCCATTGTGCTGTAACTCAGAGCAGATCTGGTAGTTGCTATTGAGATTCTTGACATAGCTATAGAATGCTTTGTGGTTGCCCTTAGAATCAGTGGCAATTTTGTTTTCATAGCTAGCTTTGGAGGATCTTATAAGGGATTTCGCCTTCTTACTGAGGCTGACCAGGGAGCTCCTACACTCATGGGATTTTAATCTCTTTTGCAACAGTTTCTTCCTTCTGTTGTAGAGTTTGTTTATGGCACATTAGATATACTTAAAAGTTCTTGTCACCCTTTTCAAACACTTATTAGTGCTCACCTCCCAAATTGTCCAGCGCTGTACATGATAACTGTGGTGTAGATTTGTATCTATCCATCTAGTCATTAGCATTAGCCTTAAAGGTAGCTAAAGTAGTGCTTTGTTTGAACTGTAGTGGCAACTTATTCTACGGGCTAGGAATATGTTGAGTTAGGAACCTATCTCTCCAGTGTGACTTGTTTATTTGTTGGTGTAGATTTAAGTCCTTAGTGTGGGTGTCTGTAGATCCACTGGTTTTGTGAAGAAATAGGAGGTCAAGTAGGACTAGGGCTTTCATTTTGCAAAAAGTGAGACACAGGTCACCTAGCAGCAATCTGTAGCCTACTGAAGATAGAGTCATGCTAATATTTTGGGGGCAGTTGAAGGATTTAAGACCTATAATTTTCTTGGCTAGAAAGATATGGGGTCTTTCCAGTTGAGCAATATACTTGGATTTGTGCATACCAAAGGGGAAATTATATGCAGTGCAGAGCCTGATAAGGGAAGCGTGCAGTGAAAGGATGACTTCTTTGGATCTTGAAGTATTTCCTTTGGAAATTAACTGGACCAGATAGAATGATTTCCAGACTGTGGTGGAAACATGATGAACGAATGAAACACAGTTATCCATATAAGTGCAAATGTCTCATGTCCAAATCTGTCTGAAGAGCAGCACCATTTATAAGTTATGAGATAGGAACTACCTTTCTGCCAGAAGTTACTATGCTGCACTTTTTTTGAGACCATTTTTGATACATCATGTATGTGTATATTCCAACCCTTATTAGAGCTGTTTTGTATCAATGGTTTAGTTGATAAGAGTGTCCAGTCATCAGGAAACTTGGTCACCCACACTTCAGGGATATTGTCTTGGATGTCTAAAAAATAAATATCAAACAGGGGAAAGCCCAGAACTGATCTCTGTGGCACTCCACAAGTTACAACTTTACATTCAGAGAAAGAACCAGCAATGACTCTCATAACCAGGATGGGTTGAGGAGGCAGTCTAATACATTAACAACACAAACTGTTAGTTTCACTGCAGTAAGCAAAACAGGGAAACAACAGTTTGATTCAGTGGCAGATATGTTCAGATAAAATTTCCCTGTAGCATGTTTTCTTGCCTCCTTTAGTACCTGTTGCACATCCACAGAAAAAAATGTGCCTAAAAGGAAACAAAAAACTGTCATCTAGACAGATTCAGATATTAGATATACATATGAATTAGAGCTACCTTGTCCTGTTTAAGCAAGTCCACTTTCTAGTGATTGCCCTTGGCCATCTGTATGAGAGCTATTCTGTTATTGCTTACATTTCTGTATTTTTTGTTCCGGAAACGTATTACATTGTATTTTACCCGGGCTGAGCCTGAAACTGGTCAATACTGATCAGAGCACTACCTCAGTAAACAAATACAAATAAATAAACAAATAAAAAGGAAAAAGAGTGTTGTCTGGTCAAAACAGCATTATTAATAATATTTTTGGTAAATCTTTCTTAATCTTTTGGAGAACTATGGAAATGAGAGAAAAGGGTGAAAGGCATAAAGAGACATACCTATCCAGGGTATTGAAAATGTATCTGTCTTCATACCTCTCAATCTCTTAGACCAAGAAATCTGGACAAAGCCATAAATAATGGGGGGGCAAAGGCCTCAAAATAGGGACACTTTTTAAATCTTGCTCTTACAAACTTACAAAGTTGATAGAATAACACATTTTGCATTAGCATGAATTTTCTGAAGAGTATGAAGTCTAAAACTCAATTGTCTGGAGTTATTTTTTTACTTCAACCCTCAATAATTTTCCAATGATTTATTAGGAAAACGCAGTTTTATGAGAAACAGGTAAAAAATATGAGGCAAAAATATGGACATTTTGTGAAACTCTGTACAGCTGAGAGGTATGTCTGTCTTCCAGATCTCTTTTCAATGTGTCTTGGAGCAGAACTGTTTCAGTTGTCTGTTACAGAGACTGGAGGCAAGCAGATCTATTTGAGGGATGTCCCACTGGTGTACTATTTGCAGGAAGACCTTCCCAGCAAGCATCCACTTGTGAGGGTCTATCCTTGATCTGCTCAAGGAGTCTGCCACTTCATTCTGCCTTGAGGGAATGTAAAGTTGCCTGAATTAATAATTTGTGATGAAATGCTTTGTCCCAGACAATCACAGACAGTTTGCAAAGGAAGTGAGACACTGATTCCACCCTGTTTATTCATCTACCATATCATACTGGTGTTGTCTGTTACCACTAAAAGAGTGCATGGAGACCAAAGTTGATTCAGAGTTTCCAAGGCATTTATAAGAGACACTGTTTCTTTCAGGCAGATGCATTTGTGCTTCAATCGAGGTTGCCATTTTCCATGTACCTTTACACTCTGAAAACTGCACCCCCACCAATGTCTTAAGCATCTGTTACTGTTTGAGAGGGGCTGAGTGGCAGAAAGGAACCCCTGTGTTGGATAGGACTTGTTTAGCCCACCAAAATAATTATTTCCTTACAAATCTAAGGAATAGAATGTGGGAAAGAGGGATGGTGACAGTGTTGAGCCAACATCAGCTTCAGGAATCACTTAATTTTTCTCATGTGAAGTCTGGCCTGTGGAATCATTAGGCTGGAGGATGCTATAAAAGCTAAGGGCTTTTCCATCCTGATGGAGAAAGCCATGAAACCTAGTGCTCTTAGAATTTATCTTGTAGAGGACATTTTCTTTGAGAAAGACTATGGAAAGCAGCAATGATAAGTTTGCATCTTTTCTGGTGGAAGAAAATCAGTCATTAGGAAGGTACTTAAAAGACATCCTACTCCTAAGAAGAAGAAGGAAAAAAAACAGTCTGTGAGATGCGAGGAAGGGGTGATGACTTGTTTAGGCTCAGGATGAATCCCAGGTTGCAAGATTTATTGTAAAATTAAAGTTGTTAAAGCTTTGTGATTGGTTGTAGCTGAGGTCAGGAATCATCCAAAAAGGAAAGATATGTATGAACTGAAGTCTGAAAAAGCTATCAATGGAGCAAGGCATATGGTAAAGACTCTTGAAGTGGTATAAAGTTCCAAAGGTAAAAATGTTTACTGAAAATGCAGTCCCAAAACCAAACATTAAAAGGATATATGGTTCTTTTAAATACAGACACACAAGCAACCATATTTTAGGTCTCCTGTGGCTAAAAAGGCTCCAAGGGAATGAAGAAGGAAGCAAGTTTAAAGTGTTAACATTTTGAATTTTGCAGTCTACTGAAAAGTGTTTAGTCTGGATAGATCTGAAATAGTCATCCAGGTGCCCTCTTTGCTGGATACTAGAAAAAGTCTTGAATAAAATCCTTCTCCCCATTGATCTGAGGACATCGGTTCTTTGACCATTTAAATCCACAAGTTTAAAATTATTTGAGGCAAATAATGACCCTGTCCTTTTGTAGACAAAGGAAGTCCTGATTTACTGTGGTGAGATGCCCACTAGAGTTTGTAGCTATGTTCTATAATATGTGCTATCCAATGGTCTGTGGTAACAGTTTGCCACAGGATGGCAAAGAAAAAGGTTCTTGCAGTTTTCTGGTGAAAGCCAAGGAGGGAAGGAAAGAAATATGTGGCAAGGATTGTCAGAAGTCTTTCTTTGAGACTTTGATCTTCAGGATCCAATAGGTTTTCTTTTGAAATGTCTTTACTACTTTCTTTTAAAATGTTACTTTCCATTTTTTTTTTCTGACCAACTTTATAAGGTAAAAAAAGGATTCCAGACTTCAGGGGCAGTACCTTTAAAACACAGGAAATGAAAGTAAGAAAAACTGTTAACTCCCTGTGAGGGTTTTCCTTTCTTCCATATTTTTCCAAAATTTCAGCAAAGATATTACTAAACAGCAAGTCTTTGTCAATAAGGACATTTAACAACTGAGCTTTCACATCTTCAGGGAAGGCCTGTAATCTTACTCATGCATGCTTTCCCATAAATGTACCAGTCGTGAGTGCTCTGGGGCCAGCATCTACATCACTGTAATCATTTGATATTGTGCTTACGTACCTGAGAAGAAGAATTAAGCATATCTGTAAAGTTAGATTTCAGGTTCAAATTAATAAGATTTGCCAAGTTATGTCCCATATTACTCAAAATACATAAGAGGAACTTAGATATGTGGGTTTGGCAAATAATAGCTCTAAAAGTTAAGGTGGAAGAGGCATGCACCTTTTTACCAAACCTATCAGGAGCTTTGCTGTTTATATCATTGGGACTGCATTTGATACGTTCATAGGCTGTTATTAGTAGGATAACAACCACTAGGGCAATTACAAGACTTGCCTCGCACCATAAACCATTTGGGTCCCGAGCATCATGGGTGTCTACATAGGTGGGTTCATTAATTGGGAGGTAACTGAGGATTTGTAGGGGGTGTTAGTTAGGAAAGTACTTTTCTTTTTTTTTTCACTGCCTCTGCCCATGTCCCTCTGTCCATAAGGGACATGGGGGCTAGACTGGGGTAAATTTAGAATTTTCCATCCAGTTGCTAAGGGTTCATTTGAATAGGGTCAGGGATGAGCACAGTTTTACATGAATGGGAAGCCTACAGGGATCCTTTGGGATACATATCAGTCTCTCTAGAATATTCTGTTTTATGTTACAAGCAAAGTTCAGTTCCCTGGATCTAGTGTTTCTGGTGTTGTTTGTGCAACAGATCCATCAGGGCTGTGTCTGAGAAAGCACTTTAAGCCAGGCAAAGAACCCTCTCAGCAGCCTGTAGGAGACTGAATACAGAGACAGAGCCTTTAGGTGATCAGTGTAACACATGGAATTTATGCCCCGAAACGTCCTGATACCTTTGTGAGAATTCCAAATGATACAAGTGTCTGGTTAGATACATGCCAAAGGGGGGCACTGTACCCAGTGACAGGTCTGATAAGGGCCGAGTAGAGTGGTACTATAACTTTCTTGGATGTGAATGTTATACTTCTACCTATAAGCTGAGTGCACAGAATAAATTTCTTAATATCTTAGCTACATGTTAGTCAAAGGTCAGATTGCTGTATACAAATGTTTCTGGATCCCTTACTACTGGGTCAACTACTAGGAGCATTTTATTGATGGAGTGATTAACTTGGTTTGACAGTTTCCCAAAGGGCATTATTATGCATTTTTTGATTGAGTTTTAGACTAAGGCTTTCTCACCAGTTGTTTGTCTGGGTTAATCCCACCTGCAAGATGTTGGTGTCTTGGGGGGAATCAATAATAGCTCCCAATTTACAGTCATCTGTGAACTTGGTAAGCCAGAAGCCTTGAATGTTAGCCTTCACTTCCGAAAAGCAGATGCCAAACAGGAGAGGGTCCAGCAAGAAGCCCAGGGGTACTCCACTGGTGACTGGTCTCTTGGTGGAGGTGGTCTGACTGATACAGAAATTTTGGGTCCTGTCTGTGAGCGAGATGGCAATCCAGCAAAGTATGTAAGGATTCATGCCTAGCTCAGACAGCTTGCCATCAATGCCTGAATGGGGTATTGTACTGAATGCCTTAACCAAGTCAGGATACACAGTGTGCACTGTTTTACCCTTGTCCAGTACCCTGGTGACCCCTTCAATGAAGTCTACCAGGTTAAGTAGGCAGGACCTTCTTTTCATAAAGCCAAATTGGGACAGGTCCATTGTCCGTAGGTTGCCAATGTTCTTGCTTATCATTTCCATGATAATTCATTTTATGGCTTTCCCTATTAGGCTTGTTAGACTGATCAGTCTGTAGTAACTTGGGTTGGTTGATGATCTGCCCTTGTACAGGGGAATGACTGTTGTGGCCCTCCATACATGAATGTAGCCTATTTCAAGGCTGCAGTTGAAGGGTGCCTCAGGTAGTCTTGATAGGTCATGTGTGAAGGCAATCAGTGATGTTGTCAGGACTCATGGAAGTGGTGTTCTTGACTTTAGTGTGTGCTGCCAGCACCTGGCCCCTGCTAATTGCTGGGGAAGGTATGTTAGAGGGTATTTCGCCTACTGGAGCCTGGAGGGAGGAGTGGGGGAGTGAAGTCTGAGCTGAATTTATCAGCCAGTAGATTTGCTATAGCATCCTGATCAGTGAAGGTGGCATCATTCACCACCAGTTCTGCTCACTGCTGTGTGTTACCGCTACAGTTGTGGACATAGCTGAAGAAGGCCTTCTGATTGACCTTAGCCTCTGAGGCTATCCTGACATCATAGCTGGCCTTGTTGGACTTAATTAGACCCCTTAGTTTCTTGTTCAGTTGTATTTTAGTATCGTAAGTTGTATGCTTGTCTGTAAGGGACTTGCTCTGCTGCTTTTGACCATGTGTTTTCTTCTTTCATTATATACCCTGTTTAGTTGAGGATTCCACCAGTGGGGTTTGTTTTCAGTGTTTGCTTGGGTTTATTTCTGGTGGGTTTAGCAGCCTGTATGCAGCCATTCACACGTTTGCAGAGGGACACTGTCAATAATTTTGCATAGGTAGCTGTGGTCTTCGTGTTACGGGGAACCTTGACTTTTGATAAACTGACACTTAACAGGATGTAGTTTGCCTTTAAATAGTTCTTAACTGTTACTGGTAGAGCTGGATTTTCTAGGTTAATTTTTACTTCAAATAAGACAGCGTTGTTATCTGACCTCACTAGGGAGGAAGTGACATGGGGGGTGCAACACTCTCCTATGTTGGTGAGTATCAGATTCTGAATGTACACCCCCTGTTTGGAGCATGCACTATCTGTCCCAGGATGTTTGTGATAATAACGAATTCCATGTAGCACTGTGAGTCTGAGGCAGTGTATATTTCCCAGTCTATAGAGGGTTAGTTAAAGTGAACCATGAATGTGTCTGGTTGGTTTGTGAGCACCTCTAGTAGGTTTAGATAAGTGTTATTGAGACTCTAGAGGCAGAGATGGTGACCTGTAGCTGCTAGCTATGATATGGTGAGGGACCTTATCTATGGTGACTTATGCATGGATGAGCTCGATAGCATCATCTTGTTTAACCAATCTAAAGGTATGTTTGTTGCTAATGTAGACTGAGACATCTCCATCTCCGGCTCCTGTCTGTGTTGTTGCTGTTGTTGACTAAATGTGTGGAAGGCACTGTAGCCTTTCTATGGTTTTTAACCAAGTCTCAGTCAAGGCACAGATGTCTACATTCTCCAGACTGAGGAGGACTTGATGGGTGTGGAGTTTTTTGTTTAGGCTCCGAGCATGGAGCAGTAGCACCCTAAGGTTGCTTGTAAACTTTTTTCACTATGTTAGTAGTTTTGCCTTTTTGGAATTGCCTAAACAAAGCTCTAGGGGGATGGATATCTGAAAGCCTGCGATGGTGGGACAGGTGCAGCCCATCCTTGGCAAAGCAATGTGGTCTGTTGACCACATCGTTCTGTGCAGACAAATATTGGATCCCCTGATGTGATACCAGAAACTAAGCCAATTATTAAAATCAATCATCCATGGTGATTATAGAATGCTGCTTAATGCAATTCTTATACACATATGTGATACATATTATGAGAGATCCTTTATGTCTGTTTTCATATAGTCCAGTGGGGTATGCCTCAGATCACTTACATCCACATGGACTGTTATAAAATAATATTGGTACCTAGGGTGCAGTAACTTGAGTGAGTGCATGATATTGCAGAACCTGGCTCCAGACAGGCAGCTAACTGTAATCTTCTCAGTGTCTAACTTGGGCATCTGTGTTCCACACAATGGAGTCCCCAAAGGTAACAGTATTAGATAAAGTATATGCTTGTCTTATGGGTTTTGATCTTGGGGGACTATTAGGTGTAGGTTTATATGAGCTATTTGGTGTTGCCTTTGGTGTGTGCTTTAGTGATGCTGAGGAGCAGTGCTGTAATTAGGTGGCTTTGGAGGCCTCTGAGATTTGGGAAGGTTCCTATTAAGCGCTTTAGCATAAGACAATATATGTGTGTGTGTGTGTGTGTGTGTGTGTGTGTGTGTGTGTGTGTGTGTGTGTGTGGTGAGCAGCATGTGAGAGGGATGTAGTGTGAGCATTCCTGAGAACCTAGTCTGTATGCAAGATTTCTGACTCCAAGGAAGTTGTGTATTTATGTCTCTCACACACTATGTTATTTTCTTTAATGATTAACTGATTGTCTGAGCATTTAGACAATTACTACATTGCCTTAGGATGCCCAAATCTACCAAAATGGCCACAGAGACATTCAGAAATTGTATAGCGATGTTGTCCGGCCCTGTAATTGGGTGGGCTGTTTTGGAAAAAAGGATTGGCTTTTAACAGGGATCTCATAAGGATAGATTTTGGGGTTAAGGACAACATATTACATAGTGTTAGGATAAGGTAGTGATATTCAATATGCAGACCAGTTTCTGGGGTCAAGGGCAAGATGTTATATAATGTTAGGATATGTTAGTGTCATTTGATATAGAAGCTAGCTGCTCTAAGCTCATTTCCACACAATGCCACACTATTTAACAGGTTTTGGATCTAATTCTAAATTTATAGAGAAACTTGATTGTCCAGCCATCTGCTATTCTACAGGGCACTGCTAACCACAACTGCCCGATGGGCAGCTCTGTGCAAACTTGCCTGATTTATAGTAGAGAAAAAAGCTTGAAAACGGACTCTTGTGCCCTCTAGCCAATAAAAAAGCACACTTTGAACTTCCTGTAATACTTCCTAACTCAGAGAGGCCAGGTAAACACCTTCTGCCACAAGATGAATGATCATGGAATTTCTTAATGTAAAAGCACAACAAAAGCAGCTCCCAAGTGCAAATAAAACAAGCTACTACCAAACATCTAAGTTCCTAGCTAATTCATCTTTCTGTAAGAACATTTGGAACCATATGGAACTGGAAAAAATAATACAGATATGACTATTTTTGCCATATAATTATATAAATGCTTTAAAAATGCTCAAGAACAGTAGTGATCACTGTATAAACCATGTACAAGTGCAGTCAAACAAGAAAGTATTATGATCTCAGCTTTGATGGCTCTGGATGCAGTTGAAACACTGGAATAGCACTGCAGAGCTCTCTGTACGTGAAGAAACAACCTTGCAAACTTCAGATTTATATAAGAGAAAAAAAGATTGTAAACTGATTCCTATGCCCTCTAGCCAGTAAACAACCACACTTTATTTCCTGCAGTGCTTCCCATCTGAAACAGACAAGGTAAACACCTTTTGCCACAAAACGAACAATCCTGAAATGTCTTAATGTAAAAGCACTGCAAACGCAGCTCTAAAGTGCAGAGTAAACAACAACAATTACCAAACAACTAAGTACCTGGCTGTTTCACAGCCTTCTGCGAGGAGATTTGAAGGCATACAAAACTAGAAAAGCCAACAGACAGAAATGACTATTTCTACCGAAATTTAAATAAATGCTTTAAAATGATCAAAACAGTACTGACCACTTTATAAAGCAAGTACTAGTACAACAAATCAACAAAATATTCTTATCTTAGTTAAGATGGCTTTGGATGGATTTGAAACACTGGAAAAGCATTGCAGAGTTCTCTGTAAGTGAATCTTCAGTGTTCTCTATAAGTGATGACAGAAAACCTCTAGCATCTTGTCAGGATCCAAAGCAATGACGGCATGATCAACAGATGGAAGACGCTTATGACTATCTCTAACTGTAAAACCTGTGGCTGCTTAACGGCTCATGGTCAGCATTCTGGAGAGATTGAAACAGCTAAAAAGGCATCTTCCTGAACCTCTAGAACTGGAAGTATAGCAACAGGCTTAGGGACATCCATATTCAAAAGCTCAAAGAATCTTTCCTCAGAATCAGAAATCTCTTTACCCTCACACTTAAAAAAAGTATTTCATTTTTAGCAATACCATCCTAAAAGAAATTTCCTCACTGGGGAATCAGATGATACGTGTCATCAGCCTCAGCATCACATTTAGTGGAAGAAGGAATCTGAAAGGCATAATCTAGCTATTCTTGGTCAGAATCTTAGAATTTGTCTTCCTCTGATGAAGTGGGAACTTTTTCTTCTTTAAAGGAGTAAGATAGAAAGCAGGCAGAGATGACAGAAAGGACTGAAATGCTTAAAAAAGAGCTTGCTCAAAACTGTACCAGTCTTTATTGGCTTTCTGACTGGAAGAGGTAGCAGGTGGAGAAATGTGCTTAGCTTTCTGAGAATGTTTCTTAGGAGTGTCCAGATGCATGTTCTTTGGAGTGGAAGCCACAGGCCTTACCTTTATAAGTGAGGCATGGATGTTCTCCCTCAATTATAGTGGTGGATACCTCTGTCATCATCAGAGAAGACCATTCCAGGCTCTCTCTTACAACCTGACTCAGACAAACATTTAGTCTTATCAGACATGTAGGTATTCTGAGCCATAATGACCTCCAAAGGTAAAAGTTCTTGTCACCCTTTCCAAACACTTAATAGAGGTGCCAGTAGCAAAAAATAAATGGCCCTGGCACTCTGAAGGCTCACTGGTGGCCTAAAAGAGAGAGAGAAGGACACCTAGTTATCATCAATCACCTCTCTTAAAGTTTTTCATCTATATTTTTAACCTGTGAGTAGAGATCTGCAGAGAAGGAAAAATGAAGAAACAGCTACTTGCACCAAGTCCTGAAGATGATTGTTCACTAAATAAGTCTACAGGAAATTTAGCCTACTTCTGATAGTCCTAGGGCAAATGTTTAACAGATATTACAGTATATAATATCATGCTTGGCCCCTAAGCAAAAACAAACAACTCAAGTGAAAGTTCATGTATGGTATCTAATGACCACAGTCATACCTTCCTTTTCTGTCAGACGTATAAAACTTTCACACAAAAAGGAAGGGTCCACAGTGGGGTTCTTATCTACCTACAAATTTAGCTCTAAAGTTAACCATACAGATAACTAGATGCAATTCTGATGAATGCCTGCTTATGCCAACAGCAAGAATGTTCAGAATTTTGACACAACCATACATCCCAATTATAGCGGCATATCCACTTATTTGGAAGATGGGTGTATCTGATGAAGTCGTGGGGCGAACGCCTGATGAAAGCGCTAAATTAACTAATAAACAGTTCAGTGGTTTCTATTCAGCTTCGTGGATTTACTTCTTAGTTTGAACTATTTTTCAGTGACTCATCTTGAGGCAGAAAAAAGGCAACTTATAGAAGGAAAACATCATGAAGGAATGATGCTGATTTGCCCTGAAACAGAGGGAGATCAATACAGATATAACAAGAATAATGGAAATGTAATATATGTTAAGTGGTAAAGTAACCTTGAACAAAACCCTAGCAAAATTCCTTTTGAGATACAGAAGCATTAGCTTGCAGAAAAATATTTTTATTTATCAGGCTAATAAATAAAATGTACCAGAAAGATTAAATAATGCAGAGACTGAAACAAAAGGAAGCAGAGTTTGGTGGTTAGACATTGAAAAGGATTACATACGTTATCAGAAGCATGCTGCAATGACAGAGCAGCAGGAAAGCAAAACTAAGAAATGTCAGTAAAGGAATTGTAAAACAACTATTGGGGAATTTTACATCCAAAACTGTAAGGGATGCCAGTGTAGGAAATGAAGAAAATATCAGAAGAAGCAGATGTATGTAGAGAAACTTGCAAGAAGTGTTATTACTGAAACAGAAAGAATGACAAGAATAGAAGTAATGCCCTTAAATGAAGACCTTCAGAATAAAATAAGTATGGAGCGTGAGGTAAGTAGGATAAAAAGAAGTTATGTAGTTACAATAACGTTCCATCTGTGTTGTTGATCTTCATTATTTCCTCATGAATGGGTTCAGATCTGATCTGTTGGATCTGACTCGGGCAATGCTAGACCTCACAGCCATCAGATCTCTCGAGTTCCTCCCTTACCCACAATGCACCCTGCCAAATACCTCAGATCTTGTTCTTGTTTGCTGCTATATAGTATAGAAGGATAGAGAAAAATATGAGAAGCCATATTCAAAGTCATACAAACATGTAAATGTACCTATTAAAAGACCATGTAACTGCTTATTCCTCCAGAAGTCATGGATGCGGGTAGGTGGGAGGGGATGTGAGGAAAGAATGAAAATCAACAGCAGAGATGGAACGTTATGGTAAGTACATAACATCTTTATCTGATGTCAGTCTTCATTCTGTCCTCACGAATGGGATAGCATCCCTAGCTACTTGAATCCAGGGTGGACTCAAGGAAGGATATTCCTGAGCACCATAGAATCAAATGATACCCTACCCCTGGAGACCAGACACAATTTGCAATGAGTGATAAAGGTATGAGGAGTAGCCCAAACTACTACTGCACAAATGTCATCCGTAGATATCCTAGACTGAAAAACTGTGGAAGTAGGCACAGGTCTAGTGGCGTGTGCTTTCAATGGAAATGCCTAATTTATTATAGACAAAGGAGATGCAATTTGTTAACCACTTTGATAGAGTAATTTTAGAAACTGATTTTCCCAATTTTGGTCCAGAAAAGGAAGCAAATAGTTGGTTCACTTTCCTGATTCTTTCAGTTCTATGCAGACAGAAATGCAACTGTCTATGAACATCCAGTAAACATATGGCGTGTTCTCCTTTGCTGATAAATTTAGGAAAAAAATACTAGCAAATTGATAAAACTATTTATGTTGGATTCTGACATCATCTTTGGAAGAAAGGATGGATTGGTGGGTAAGGTCATGCTATGCTTGTGAAAAAACAAGTAAGGAGGTTTAGAAGATAGCACTTGGATCTCAGAAATTTTACTTGTGGAAGTGATGGCAACCAAGAAAATGGTCTTCCATGAGAGAAATTTAAGGTCAAATGTAGCTGCTGGTTCAAAGGGAGGCTGTGTGACAGATTGCAACATTAAATTTAGGTCCCATAGAGATGAAGGGTCTTTAAAAGGAGGCTTTAGAAGGAGTGTCACCTTTAAGAAGGCCTTGGTCAACTTGTGAGAAGCTATGGGAGCGCCATTCAATCCTGTATGGTAATTAGAAATTGCTGCTAACTGTACCCTAATGGTTGATGTACTAGTGCTGTTTTGAAAAAGGTGAGCAAGGAAATCTAAACTGTAATAGCTAGAGGCTGAAAAGAGGTCAAGTTTATGCTGCTAAGCCCAAATAGCAAACCTTGTCGAAAGTTTATGAGAAGACAGGATTATATGCCAGACAGGTGATGAGAGCATAGGCTGTCTGGCTACTAAGGGAAATGGAGAAACCAAGCATTTAGCTCGAGGTTTGGTATATCCGGGTGTAACATGCCCATTGTGTAAGACAGGCGGTCCGGAGTCAGATCTAGGCTCCACGGTGGTTGAACAAGATGAGGCCACAGGAAGGGAAACCAAATCTGTCGAGGCCAATAGGAGGCAATGAGGATCACTGTGCTTTTCAACCTGGTAGCTTTCTGCAGAAATTTTGGAATCAATGGGGTTGGCAGGAATGCATAAAGGAGATCAAGAGGCCAATTGTGAAGTACAGCATCCCTCAATGACTGTCCCTGTGGGGAAATCAGGGCAAAGTAGTCGCTGCACTTGTTGTTTAGGGGAGAGGCAAAAAGACTGCAGCATGGCTGGCCCCATTGACAGAAACATCTTCTCCGTCACCTTGAGGAACCACTCGTGTGGAAGTACTATGCACCTGCTCAGTGTGTCTGCAATCACATTGGATTTTCCTGGAATGTGCGTCTCTAAAAGAAAGCAGTCTGAAGAGATCACCCACTGCCAGACCCTGAGCACTTCTTAACACAATGAGTAATATTTGGTTCCCCCCTGTTTGTTGATGTACCAGACGACTGACATATTGTCCGTTTGAATTGCAATCATCCCAGAGGGAAGAACATCTTGAAATGCTCACAATGCTAAGAGTGCTGCTCTCATCTCTAGAACATTTATATGCAAACTGGACTCTTTGGGGGACAAAGTACCCTGGACTCTCCTCCCCAGGTAATGTCCCCCCATTCTATCTGGAAAGCATCCATGGTCACTGTGGCCTTGGGCTGTTGGGGAATGAATGGATGGCCATGGAGCAGATGATCGGACTGGATCTCCTAATAAAGATCTTTTCTGGACGTGTTGGTAATTTTTATCTGGTATGACAATGATTGATGGAAGATTGACCATTTCATAGCTAGCATCCACTGTAGGATCCACATGTAAAATCTGGCCAATGGAACTAAGGTTATTGCTGCAGCCATGAGGCTCAGACTTCTGAGGACTGTCAAGGCTAAGATTGATGTATTGTCTACAACCTTTTTGACCTATGACCTTATAGTTAGAACTCAGTGAGGTGGAAGGGAAGCAATGGCCATGTCTGTGTTGAGCAAAGCTCCAAAAATTCCAGTGTCTGAGTCATTTGCAGTTTTGATTTGTTGTAATTTATGGTTATTCCTAGGACAGCACAGGTGTGGAGAAACTGATCTCTTGACTGCATGAGTTGATGCCTGGTTGGAGCAGTAATGAGCCAGTCACCTAGGTAGGGAAACACCTGGAATCCCTGCAGTCTGAGGTGTGCTGCTACTACTGCCATGCACTTGGTAAACACCTTGGGAACTGTGGTGAGTCCAAAGGGCATTACTCTGAATTGTTAATGACTATCTCTCAGCCAGAAGCATAGTCACTTCCTGGACCACCTGTTCATCTTAATGTGATAGTAGGCATCTTGGAGATCTGTCGATAACATCCAGTCATCCTTGCCCAGAAAAGGGATAATGGACTGAACTGTGATCATCTGGAACTTGGTTCACTGAACAGATGTGTTTAGATTTGTGAGATCCAAACTTGGACTCCAGTCGCCTGTCTTTCTTGGCACTAAAAAGAACCTTGAGTAAATTCCAGATCCTATCTGGTCTGGTGGGACCTCCTGGATGACTCTTTTCTAGCAGGTTTTGAATCTGAGTTGCTGCTTGATCTCTCTGACTGGGTGAAACATCACAGATTTTTCTGGGAATTGGGAATGGAAGGTAAAATTATATTATATAACCTCTGGATAAAATCCTATGCACCCATGTATCTTTTCTTAATTCTAGTCAGGCTCTCTGGTGCAAGTACAATCTTCTCCTGACTGTTTCCAAAGATGGACAGTCAGGTCTCATTTCAGGAGCATTCATAGGGTTTATCAAAGAACGATTCTTGTGAACCCTGGTTTTGTGGGCCACCTCTACCATGAAGCAACAACATCCACTGGAGTTTCCCCTCTGCCTCTGGGGGCACTTCCTCCACATGTGTCATGGAATGGATCTTGGGATTTTTTGAACCACATTTTCTGGCCACTCCATTGCTTCCTGGAGAAGGATCTCTGGGGCCAAAAAATGTATGCCTGTGGCAGGCAAGGTCTTACCATCTTTATGACATCTGGAGAGTGTCTCTTTCACTTCAGGGCCAAAAAGGGTTGTTCTGTCAAAGGGAGCATTGATGAAATTGGACTTGAATGGCTCTGGAAAGTTGCATGAGCGCATCCAGGCATGTCTCCTCATGGAAATGTCTGAAGCCGCATTTCTTGAGGTTCCTTCCACTATGTTGGAAATTAACCTCATGGAACTACTGGAAATAGCCTGTAGGGTTGCCAATTTTGAAGTTACTGAATCCTTAACCTCTGCAGATATGGTTCCTGATAACTCTCTGGTCAAATCTCTCTGAAGTCTAACAAAATGCATTACATAGTTCACTGATCATAAAGCAAAAGTCACTGAAGCAAAGACACATTTCCCCAGTCTGTCCATCTCCTGTGACTCCCTGCTGGGGGGATGGACAGTGGAACTCTCATCAGGCAGTTCCTTCTTTGTTGTTGCTGCAATGACTGTGGCATCAACTGGAACCCCTTTCCCACAAAACTGTCAGAAGTTGGTACCATTATCCTTTCTGGTCTTCCAGTTACTGCCTCTAATAAGTCGGTTTCCTTCCATGCCCACTTAGAGATCATGACTATGAGCTCATCGGCAGCTGGAGTCACCAAGGAAGTAGACAGCCTTGTATTGAAAGCCTCTAGGAAAACAGATTCCTCTGGCGTAGGGTTGGAGGATGTCCAGCCACCTCTCTGTTTCAAGATCTCTAGTATGTCTCCAAAGGAAACATCTTCAGGAGGTGACCATGGGGACCCTTTGCCTTTGTGGAAATCCGTGTCTTCATGGCAGACTCTTGTGGGGAGTCTAGGGGATTCCTCTTGCATGTCCACTTCCTGGGTACTTCCTAAGTGTGATGTTCTTGGGAAGTCTTGGAAGAGGAAATCAAAATTCCCTGAGAGGAAACCTAGGATTTCTGTACAGGATGTCCTCATGCAGAGAATAGTTGAGGCTCCAGACGTTGGCTGGGGCATCATGCAATAGGTAGGATCTGAGGGGGAGGTTCCATCAGGGTTGCTAAGGCAGTGAACACTCTCTTTGCAGCCTCAAAGGCAGAGCTAGAAGGAGCCAGAGACAGGCTCTGATCCGAAAAACTGGGTTTCTGAATCGTCACCTCTCTCCAATCCATCAGCTCACCCCCGAGATGAAAGCTGGAGCAGAACTGTCGAGTGCAGAGATGGCGAGGAACACAAATGGCTCTGAAATGTTCGGAGTCGAATGCTGCACCCTGGACCTGGCAGCAGGCTTTGTCTCCAAGAGCTCTCCTGATCCGAAAAGATAGGAGGTCTCAAAGAAGATGTCAAATCCAAAGATGCAGAGACCTTGGATCTGAGACTGACAGATCTGGATGACTTGGATCCTGAAACTCTAAGACAGCAGATGATGTCAGAGGAGGAACTTGCATAGGTGGTGTGGTGGAAGGTTGGATCACCTAACCCAGAGGGGTAGGCACCAATGGAAGACTAATCTGCCCCTAAGCTGAGAGAACCTTCCTCAGCACTCTCTCCACATCTTCTGTAAGACTTCTAGCAGAAAGAATAGAATAAACGGAAGGGGATTCTGGTCTCTGCAAAAAAGGAAATTGAAGCTTGTCTGGTACTGGGTCATCCGACAGAGAATATCTAGTACGAAGAATATAAAGAGTCTGCGAAGGTTGTGTCTGATCCAGCTTTGATTGAGCCGGAACCATAGTATTTGTTTTAGAAATTGTAGGATCCTAAGGAGCAGTTGGATCTGAAAGTTTCATCTTTTTTGATCCAGGGTTGAGACCGGATGTTTAGCACTCTGTTTCCATGAAGACTGAGGAAGATTTTTGCAAGGTGGAAGGGTTCAACTTTGGAGACTGTGTTATGGCTTCTCGCAAAGAAGGAAGGAAGGAGACCATTTAATATTAATTTATTTTTACATTCGGTTAAGACTTGTGGATTGTATCCATGACAAATACAGGAATCTTCCTGCAAGTGTAATGGACCCAGGCAGTATACATAAAGGGAGTGTGCGTCCGAGATAGGCAACTTATGTCCATTTGGAACATTTCTTAAATCCTGCACATTTATCACTCATCGTGTAACTGTATGTTAAAATTCAAGATAAGAAAAAGAAAATGAAAATAGTAAGTACCTTTTTTTAAACAGGCTGAAGAAGGAAGGAGAAGGAATACCAGCAATAGTAAGAACTACGACCAAGTCATAAGAAAAAGGGAGATACTAACGATAGTATCTCGCAGTACCAAATATGAAAGGAAACTGAAGAAAAACAGATGAAAAGATTGTAAACCTCAAGTTCAGTAGAGGAGAAGAGGAGGGAAGGAAATACCAACAATGGTATGTTGGAAATACAACAAAGTTGTAAGAACAAGGGAGAATACAGAAAAGAGGAAGATATTAAACCACAAACAGTAAACAGTAAACAGCAAGGACTAAAAGATTATAAGGTAAGCTATGGAGAAAACATTTTTAATAGAAGAATTTTCAAAGAAAAATATTTACTTATCTAATACAGTTTGAGAGAGACTGGTAGACCACGTCCATCAGCTAGAAGCAGCAAACAAGATCTGAGGTATTTGACAAGGTGCACTGTGGGTAAGGGAAAAGCTCCAAAGATCTGATGGCTGCAAGCTGCAGCATTAGCCAACAGATCAGATCTGAACCCATTTGTGAGGATAGAACTAAGACTGACAACATCAGATTGCAGAGTTCTAAATGTAATTTTGTTAGTATTAAACAGAAAATACAAGTGGGAGGGGTTCTAACCAACAAGTATCTCTGAACCAAAAAAAAGTAGATCTGATCTGATAGGTTTTAGAAAATAAAAGTAATATGCAAAACAAAACACATAAGGTGTGCACACCACTTTCTAGAAAAGTTGAAATTTGCAGGGCTAGTAAACAAATCAACAGAGGTGCTATTAAGGAAGATAGATATTCTAGTATACCTGCAGTTGTTGCTTGGGACACTTACAATACAGGAAAAAACACTTGAGTGGCATAAATAATTTACAAGATGGAATGAAATCGGTGACACCCAGAGCACAGAAACCAGAAAAAGGGAAGCTTCCTTTAGGGAACAGAGCAGAGTTACAAGATAAGATAAAAGGTGGGTGGCACATGGTATAAAACCACCAGTGAAATGGACCTTTTTTTAAGGAATGAAAGGAGCTACACAAGTTGAACTGACAGTGGTGACCCCCTTAGTACAGAGTTACACAAGTTGTACTGACAGTGCTGACACCCATAGCACAGAAACAAGAAAAAGGAAGTATCTGTCAGAGTGAAAGACAGAATTTGCAGATCTACCTTTCAACACTAGGAAAGTTACGTCTAGGTTTTACAGCATACCAGAACCAGAAAGAAGTACTATACAAAAAAGAGCAGAGGAGTAGCTTAAAGTAGGCAAAGGAGAAAACTCTTCCCTCGAGTGGAAAGCATATTGCATCCCCATGACTAGTGCTGAGTTGTAATATGGGGCATCAAAGAGTGACTACCCGTTATGTTAAGTTGAAAACCCTCTGGCTTTGTGCTAGGAGGGGGCTAGTTCTAACATACTGAGCCTTTTGGATTTATAAAAAAATGTATAAAAGTTTGCAAAAAATATGTTATGGTAACACAGCAATGATAAAAAAGTATTTTGAAGTTAAAAGCTATTTTTTATATAATTAGCTAATTTTTATCTTATTATCTTCATAATTCAAGTTAACTAAGTTTTAAGCATTCAATATAATTAGATATTATATGTAGTTTAATATTGTTTTTAACTTTGTATGTATAAAGGGTGAAAAAAGGGAGTCTGTATCTTTAAATGTATATGGTGCTTAACACACATTTGTTAATGATGTCATTGTAATGAGTATTTAAGGAGTTGAGAGGTGATACTCTGTTTTTTCTGAAGAAGTCAACTGTAATTTGTGACGAAAGCGCTAAACATTAAATTTTATTTTTTGTTCCTGTGGTGTCAGCTCGCTGTGTGGTTTCCCAGTTTTGTTTCTTTTGGTTGGTTTATTAGTATGGATTCTTCCATGCAGAGTGGAGGGGGCACTAGGGACATGCATGACGAAATTACTACAGCTATTAATAAGCTGATTGAACTTATTGGCTCTTTCAATACCCACATTTCGGATTTGGGACATAAAATCGATCAACTGGTCAGCGAACAAGCTCAGTTTAAACCTGTTTCCATCAATGGTTCTCAAGACTCCCTTTTTACTATTCCTTTAGGGCAAGGTAGCCCTAATCGAAATGAAAGCGCTAGCACTACAGGTGCTAGTACTGTTACACAATCCAGCACTTCTGTTTCCTTTGGTTTACAGACACAGAGGATACAGACACAGCAGAACGTTAGTTTACATGGTGATACAACCAAAGCATTGAATTTATTGGATTGGATTAATAGGGACAGTGTGGGGTTTGCCCACAATGTGAACCTTCCAAACACACAAGGTACTGTTGACTTAATGTTAAAAAATCTAGAAAAATAATGTCTCAAACTGAAAAAGTTACAAATAGAAAATCAGTACTTGAGAGAATGTCTTAGGTGCGAACAAGTGCCTACGGGACTAAGATACTGGCGTTTTCCCAATGGCTTAACTTTTAATAGGGACCTACATAAAGATTTGGTTGTTTTATTTAATCGCCAGGGATGTGAAATGTTACAATTGCTTGTTAAAAACAATGAGAAAAAATTTCTTAACATGCAGGATGTTGTGAATAAATTAGATGTCAGAATTAAAAATGATGTGAATTTTTCTGACAAATTTAATGAATATAACACTATTTTTGTGAATATTGACAAAAAGTATTGATAAAATTAAAGACAAAAAGAATAAGAAATCAGTAAGGGATGCTAAAGATTATGATTGTTGTTTAGTGTACCCTTTAAATGCAAATGGTCAAGTTAATATTGGTGTTACTAACTCTATTAGCAACAATGATGTATTTATTGATGAGGGTATGGCTGAAACAGATTATCATGCTGACAATAACCCCAGTCCCATCCCTTTAGGACCACCCCTGAGAAATTGAGAGAGAATATGGCAGCAGAATTGCCAGTTCAGGAGACCTTCGCACTTGATATACCAGGGTGAACAGCAACACTCACATCCCCCACAGAACCATCAAGGGGGAGGGAGAGGGAGGGGGAGATGGGAGAATTGGCACTGAGTAGTAGCCTGGTACCTGACATTATGAATGGTGAATTGGACATAATTGAAAATGACCACCATTATTTTAAAATTTAAAATTTGAGTAGTACATTAGTAACTAAAGAATGGGCAAACCTCTTTCAAAGGGGACTTAACTTTGTGGCTTTGAGAAAATTCAACTTAGAAAAAACACTGCTTGACATAATGCTATATACTAGGAAGTTGAATTTCAGTGTGACTATGGGGGAAGGTAACCAAGTAAACAACATTGGTCGGGTATGTAGGAAAGCAAGTATAGCAAATCCATCCAGTCAACTTTTTCAAAGAATATGTTTGAATGATATCAGAAATCTTTCTAAGAAAAAATCTTGTACCACGCCACTTAATTTAACTCATGAAGAAATCTCCCTACTTAACAATATTTCAAATAATAATACTATCCGGGTCATGAAATTGGATAAGGGAGGAGGATTAGTGGTTATGGACCAAGAAAGATATACTGATAGTATGTTAAGTCATTTATTGGGGTATCAGCAGGTCTCCTGCAATGAGTTAAACATCGCATATAGACATGTTGACATGGTTCTAATGGATTTACTTTTGAACAATCGAATTTCAGAAGTAGAATTTAATTATTGTACACAAAAACATCCGAGGATCCCCACTATTTTTGGCATCCCCTAGATCCATAAGAACATTTGTCACCCACCTTTACGACCAATTCGGCACCCAACTTTAAGACCCTTTCAATTGCAAAGTTCTTAGACTCACAGTTAAAGAACTGTTTAAGTCCTTTTTCACACATTATCAAGGACTCCTGGGATTGTCTTAAAAAAATAAAGCAGGAGTATTTTGGTAGTGATATTATTTTTACAACAATAGATGTGAAGGACTTATTTAATATAATTCCCCATAATGAAGGCATAGATATGTTTTATGACTTTCTATGCCAGTACACTAAGTTTTTGCACACCAACATTTTGACCTTAAGGACATTGATGGAACTTGCACTGGAGAACAGTTTTGTAATTTATGAGGGTCAATTGTTCAAACAGAGCACAGGGGTGGCTATGGGCGCAGCCTGTGCACCAATTTTTGAGAATATAGTCCTGACCCAGTGGGAACTTTCCAAGGTTTTTCCATCTGAAGGGATGTCATATTGCAAGTTTTATGGACGATACCTAGATAACATCCTGATTTTATGGAATGGTAATTATGACCAGTTGTAGGATTTCTTACTGTTCCTCAATTCTAGTACCATGTTTCTGGAATTCACTATGGAAACTCAATTAGATTCCATTACTTACTTGGATATTAGGATTAGCAAAGATTATGCTTCTGCACAATATTGCTCTACCATTTATTGTAAACCAACTTACTCGAACTCCCTTCTTCATTATGAGAGCAGGCACCCAGTCCATCAAAAACGCTCCCTGGTTAAAGGCCAGGGAGTGAGGTTGGCTCGCATGATTAGTAAGATCAAAGATTTTTATGAAGAAAGGGAAGTTTTATTGAGGATGTTGGTACAAAAAGGTTACCCGGAGCAATTTGTGACACCTTTGCTTGATGAAGTGACCAAGAAGAGATTAGAGGGTCATTTCTATCCTTTGTTAGGGAATGACATCACCAGACTGTGTGCTCCATTGGAGAACAGTACCTCATCTTCTGGTTGTTTCCATCATGGCCTCATATTAATTTATACACCTCAGTTCCCACTGATATGGGACATTATTTTCAAGAACTGGTTTATCTTGTCAGGGGATCCAGTCCTAGGAGAGAGAATTGGGGAAGCTCTTAGAGAGGAAGAAAGGTGGTAATACCTTTGGAGAACTAGGGAGAATGTCTAAATGTAGGTACTGTACTCACTGCAATTACATTTTGGAAGGTGGCAGCGTATTTCATAAAGGTTATGGTTGGGTGAAACTACTACAGAAGTACAACTGTAGTAGTAAGAATGTCATATATGCTGGTATTTGTCAGACGTGTGCTTGTTTTTATATATGCAAAACAAAGAATGCCTTTTGAACACGTATATATCAACATTTATACGACATTAGGAAAATGAATTTAAATGGGCGCAGCCTGTGCACCAGTTTTTGCGAATATAGTCCTGACCCAGTGGGAACTTTCCAAGGTTTTTCCATGTCAATACCTACCCAGGTCACAATTTTAAATTCACAGTTCTTGAACAACTTATGGTAGATGAGAGAGGAGGTCCTATGGATTATTTACTTGAGTATAAAGAACTGTTATGGCAATTGAGGGTTAATGCCAACATTAACCCAGGATTGAATGACATGGTCTCACTAACCAGTTGTTTGAAGTTAAAAGCTAATTTTTTATATAATTAGCTAATTTGCATTATTTTATTACCTTCATAATTCAAGTTAACTAAGTTTGAAGCATTCAATATAATTAGATATTATATGTAGTTTTAATATTGTTTTTAACTGTGTATGTATAAAGGGTGAAAAAAGGGAGTCTGAATCTTTAAATGTACATGGTGCTTAACACACATTTGTTAATGATGTCATTGTAATGAGTATTTAAGGAGTTGAGTGGTGATACTCTGAAGAAGTCAACTGTAATTTGTGACGAAAGCGTTAAACATTAAATTTTATTTTTTGTTCCTGTGGTGTCAGCTCACTTAGTGGTTTCCCAATGATAAAAATGTCTGTATATTTAAACATGTTCTCAAAATGCACAACAATGTGTGGAGTACAGGAATATTCTCACAGGCTTCCACATGAATTAACCAATCACAAGGATGAGTTGCCAGTTACCTATGTATAAATGAGAGTAGCTTGGAAGGTTAAATTTAGAACGGTAGTTCCTTAGTGAAGGAACAGTGGTGAAAAAACAATGGTGAAGTGACGAAAGGAAAATTTGGAAGCTTGGACAGAAAGAGGCCCAGTTATGGCTAATCTATGAAATGTGAATGATGGACTGTACTTGATGGAAGTGTCAAATGTTAGAGTGGAGGGTGGGAGTCCAGACAAATAGTTAGCAAGGTAATTAAGTATGGCCACAGACTGAACTGTGACAGTACCTTAGCTGGAGCTCAGATTAGGGCATAGCAGAGAGGCCCTAACAGCCTTCGACTGAACTGTGAAATCACCTAAGCTTGGAGCTGAGAGTGAGGACTAGGAAACAGGCCTACAGCCTGGGATAATCTTGACAGTTGTGAAACAATCTATATCCTAACAGGACTATAATGCCTGGTTAACTACTGTGAAGGTACTGTTTATTTTGTGTTATCAAAGCCCAGAAAGCCATTATTTTAGTTTGAAAGTTAAATTAATTTGTGTTTGTTTTATGGGTGAGCTACATTCAAAAAACATGGTCATTCAATAGCAAACTAAAAGTCTAAGAGTTGCAACAGAAACTCTATGACATTTTTAAAAAAGAAGTTATGTACTCACCATAACGTTCCATCTGTGTTGCCCATTTTCATTCTTCCTCAACTAATGGGTTCAGGTCTGACCCTCAGATCAGACTTGGCCACTTTCTAAAGATTCTAGGATCTGAATCTCGAGCTCCTCCCTTACCCAAAATGCTCCTGACTACTATGACACCTGAGATCGAGTTTGCTGCTATTGTATACATAGTGTACATATAATATAATAATAATGCTATCACAGGAAAGTTATAGCTGAAAGATCAGGAGCTCAAACAGGAAATGTGGATCCTAAGAACACTTCTGTTAGGTCTCTCCCAAAGCGAAGGACATGGGAAAGGAGGGAGGAAGTTGAGAATAATGAAAATGGACAGCACAGATGTAACAATATGGGTAATGCATAACATCATTATCTGATGCCATTTTCATTCGTTCCTCAACCAATGGGACAGTGTCCCCAGCTACAGTAACCTTGAGTAGCCCTCATGGAAGGATGTTCCAGAGCACTGTGGAACCAATGGCAGTTCTATTCCTAGAAATTATATCTAATTTGTAAAGTGCAATAAAGGTATGAGTATTTGATCAACAGGCAGCTCTGCAAATATCACTAGAGGCTCTAGACCAGAAAGCTGCTGTAGTGGATATTGACCTGGTTGAATGTGCCTTCAATTGTCTAGGTAATAGAATACATTTCAAAGAATAGATGTAGGAAATGCAATCTATCTATTTGGCCAGGGTAGTCTTCCTACCAGTTCATAATTTAGAAAAGAAAACAAATAGTTAATCAGATTTTCTGAATGTTTTTGTTCTGTCCAGATAAAAATGCAATTGTCTATGTACATTGAGAAGATGAAGGGTATATTCTCCTTTATTCTCAAATTTAGGGAAGAAAACTGGTAATTGATGACCTGATTGATATTATTTTCAGAGGCAACTTTTGGTAAAAAAGAAAGATTTGTGCATAATTGATATTATTTTCAGAGGCAACTTTTGGTAAAAAAGAAAGATCTGTGCATAAGGTAACTTTATCTTCGTGAAAAATTAAATACGGTGGTTTGGAAGAAAGTGCTTGTAGTTCCAATATTCCACTCGCAGAGGTTATAGCTACCGAAAACACAGCTTTCCAAGAAAGAAATTTGGGATCCACCTTGGTGGATGGCTCAAAAGGGGAATGTACTAAGGCTTGTAAAATCATGGTGAGATCCTAGGGTGGAGTGGGGTTCTTTACAGGAGGTTTAAGTAAGAAGGTACCCCTAAGAAATGCTTTACACAATTTAGATGATACTAAAGAGGAAGCATTATCCCTTATATGTTGTTGTTGTTGTTGTTGTGTCTTTCGGCTTTTCCGGGTTAGGGGTCGCCACAGCGAAACTCCAGTCTGCTAATGATTGGCAGTAGAATTTTACGTGCTGGGCCTAATGCACAACCTTTAACGAAGGAACGCCCATTCACGCATGTTGCCACACAGAAGACGCTCTAACTGAGAATCGAACGGGTAATGTCTAACTGTGAGGCGACAACGCTACCACAGCACCACTAGTAGCTGGAAATGACTGCCAGCTGTACTTTAGAGAAACTTGCTCCATCCTGGAAATTTGAGGCAAGGAATCCAGTACTGCTGGGATTGGAAAACTGAAGGAATCTAATTGTTTCTGTTGAACCCAAAAAGTGAATCTTTTCCATTTACTCTTGTAGATTTTTCTAGTAGAAACATTATGGGAAGATACCAAACTTTTTCGAACTGCAGAGGAAAGCCTGTAATATCTAACCATCATCGGAATTGGATAAACCATGCAGTCAATTTGAAGGCTATATGATCTGGGTGAATATCTCCTGGTGGATGAAATAGGGGGTCTGGACTGGGATTCAGCATTCAAGGAGGATGTAGTAGGTGAGACCAAAGAAAGGGAACCACAACTGTTGAGGCCAAAAGGGAGCAATGAAGACCACTCCACTCTTCACCTGTTGTGTTTTCTGAAGAAATTTGGGGATGAGAGGTAGTGGAGGATAGGCGTAAAGGAGACCGAAGGGCCAAGCATGAACTAAAGCACCTCTTGGTAACTGTCCCTGAGGAGGGATCAGGGCAAAAAAACTGCTGCATTTGTTGTTGGTGAGGGATGCAAATAGGTTGCAGCGAGGTTGACCCTACTTGTGGAAGATCATATTTGCCACTGAATGTTTGAGAGACCATTTGTGAGGCATGAGGATGGTCCTGCTGAGCCTGTCTGCTAGAATGTTGGACTCCCAAGATATGTGCATTGCTACTAGGAAGCAGTTGGAAGAGATCAACCAATGTCAAACCGTCACTGCTTCTCAAAAAAGTGCAAAATATATGAGGCCCTCCTCACCAAAGGTCCAGCTTGCTATATAACTGAAAGTAATGACAAATAAAAGCCGGACCACCAAGCTGATAAAACAATTTTATTAAAATGATAATAAAACACAGATAAGAGCTTTTGGGTTATATCTTTTCATCAGATAACTCACACAGTATTAAAATCCATATTTAAAGAAAGTAACAACCAATGGTACTTCAATATTGGACTCTCCGCCTCTTTAGGGCTGGTTTAAGTGGTATGACACCATTCAAACTAAGGGCTCTATCTGTGTTTTATTATCATTTTAATAAAATCATTTTATCAGCCTGGTGGTCCAATGGCTTTTATTTGCCATTGGTTCTCAAAAAAGGGGTTAATAACATGGTTCCCCCCATTTGTTGATGTACCAGACTACTGACATGTTGTCTGTTTGTACTACAATAGTCCCTAGAGTGAGAAAGCTCTGAAAGGCCAGCAATGCTAGAAGCACCACTCTCAACTCTAGGAAGTTGATAGGCAGACTGGTCTCTTGTATCAACCATGTGCCTTGGACTATCCATCTTAAGAAATGCCCCCCCTACCCCAACTGGGAGGCATCAGTGTTCAGTATAGCACTTGGGGGAAAAAGTATAAACAGACACCCTCGCTCAAGTTCTTCGGAGTGGACCCATCAAAGAAGAGAATTTATGTACACTTGAGGCAATTTTATGAGATGACTCAAGGGATAGAGATGAATGGACCACTGCACCGCTAGAGTCCATGGGATAAATTCTCATGTGTAAGCAAGCTGCGGGAAGCAAAGTTATAGTGGCAGCCATAGAACCTAATGCTTTGAGGATCAGTCTTGCTGGAGGCATTGGAATGGTAAGGACCTGCCTGACATGTGTTCTCAATGTAAGAATTCTGTTCTGAGGCAAGAAAGCTTGACCACTGACTGTGTCCAAATAGGCCCCTATGAAATCTATCAATAGAACTGGTTGTAAATGAGGTTTTGCATGTTGATGGTGATTCCCAGCACAGTTGCTAGGTGAAGAAGGTAGTCTCCAGCTTGTATTAGTAGACTCCTGGTTGGTGCAATCAGGAGCCAGTCATCCAAATAGGGGAAACACTCTGAATCCAAGCAGTCTCAGATGAGCTGCTATCACTGCCATACATTTGGTAAATATCCTGGGTGCTGTGGTGAGACCAAAGGGCAGGGCTCTGAACTGATAATGACAGGCTCCCAGCTGGAAATGGAGATACCTTCATGAGTGTCTGTTCATTTTGATGTGATAGTATGCATCTTGAAGGTTGATTGAGGACATCCAGTCATCCTTCTGAAGAAGAGATAGAATGAACTGGACCATGACCATCTGGACTATAGAGTTCTTTACATATTGCTTCAGGTAAGTTAGGTCCAGAATTGACCTCAGATTCCCTGTCTTTTTTGGCACTAAAAAGAACCTTGAGTAAATTCTGGATCCTGTTTGGTCTGCTGGGACATCTTGGATGACTATTTTGTCTAGCAATTTTGCAATTTCTTGAGCTGCTAGCTCTCTTTGATTGGGTAGAACATTTGGAAGAACTTTCTTTGGTTTTACTGGAATTTGTAAAAAGGGAATGAAATATCCTCTGGATATTATCCTTTGCACTCAAAGCTCATTTGTGATGGCTAGCCAGGCATCTTGATGCAAGGATAAGTGCCCCCGACTGCCTCCAGAGAAGGACAGTAGAGCAACCTTTCAGGAGCACTGGAAGGACCTGTCCGATAAATAATCTTGAGATTCTTGATTCTGTAGACCCCCCTCTGCCTCTCAGGTGGCATCTGTCATTATAATTCTTTCCCCCTCTGCCTTGTGTGAAAAATTCTCCGTGTGACTCCTGGAAAGGACCTTAAGACTTCTTGAACTTATTATTTTGCCTGTTCCTAAATGATACAACATGACTTTTCCATGAAAAATATGTATGCAGATGATTTCCTTCTACTAGAAGCTCAGAAAAGCCATGAATCCTTGCAAAAAAAAAAATGCTTAGTCTAAATTTGCAGACCTTTTTAACTGGCTTAACAATAATAAATACAAAACAACAGCTCCGAAAGTAATGCCATGATCTTCTGTTCTGCAAAGAAACTGTCCACTCATCCTCATGGGCCTACTTCCAAATTTCGAACTTTCAAACATTGACTTTCTTAGGTTGAGACCATAAGATCAAAGTTTTGAAACTTTGAAATTTAAATAAAAAAAAAGAAAAAGAAAAAAATTTTTTTTTACATTATTACAGGGGGGCAAGTCCCTTCACTTCCTGTTAATTAAATATACCAACTTCGAGATTGCACTACAGTGAAGAAAATGGTAAATATACCATTCTGCGCTGTACGGCAATCTTCATTTAAATGGTTCGATGTTTCAAAACTTCAATCTTATGGTCTTGATCATAAGAAATTTGACGTTTTGAAAGTTCAAAATTCAGAAGTAGACCCATCCTCAAAAAGTCTTTAAAGGCCTGCAAAAAATACTATACCAACAGTTGTAAAATAGAAATATCTTGGTGTAAGTCTAGATCCACAATAAAACATGAAAATTCATGCTGACAAAATCACCAAGAAGGTAACATCACAATTAAAATTGTCTCATAGACTCTTTCACTTACTCTCCACAGTAGCATGTATAGTACTAAAAATATCATAATTTCCAAAAATTGAAGATGCCCTCTACCTTTATTGCCCTTCACTCAGTAAAAACACAGAAATACTAGAAATAGTAGAAAGCAGAATATCCAGGTTTGACCATTTTGCTGACAAGAACAGCTATCACTGCATGTTATATGAAAAGTCCAACTGGCTGCCACTTACTTACAGAGTTATTTATCTGATGAATGCATTAATATATGAAATTCTTATGTAATGTTATTGCCCTCCCCTTAAAAGACATCCCCAAATCAGAATTCAAAGCTACCCCTGTAGGAGCCAAGAAAGTACAACTCTAGCAAGACCCTGTCACTTCGCATAACTGTTGAGAATGAGTCCCTCCTTGCTTATTTAGGTTCAGTTATGTTTGTATCATGGACTGCTCTGATTAAATAAAACTGAAAAGCATTCAGGGCTAACCATAAACACCACAACTTCTTTATGCTGATCTGCAATTAAATCAGTGGCAGAGTCCAAGGGCCCTAGAATGAGGCTTTTGACACCATCCAACACACTGGAATTATAGATAAACTCACTAAACTAGGTATAAATCCCTATGTCACAAGATGGGTTGCCAACTGGCTCACTGACAGAACCCACACTGTGAAAGTAGCAGACTCCAAATCCGACTTCAGACAAGTGACAAGTGGAATACCACAGGGTTCAATCCTGGGTCCTCTCCTGTTTGGTATCTACTTTTCTGAAGTACAGGCTAACACAGAAGGTCTTTGGCTAATGAATTTTGCAGATGACTACAAACTAGGAGCCATAACTGAAACTCCTAATGATGTGGACATCCTAAAAAAGGGCCTCACTGAGACAGATGCCTGGTGTCGAAGCCATGGCTTCAAGCTCAATGCCAAAAAGTGCATTGTCATCCCCTTTGGTAAAAACTCTGTACCCATGAGCTATCAAATAGGTGGTAGTCTACTTAACACCGAAAGTGTGATAAGAGACCTTGGGACACAGGTGGACAGTAGTCTCTCCTTTGATAATCACATTGCCACAGTAGTCAGGAAATCGTTCTATGTGGCACACCTCATCACAAAAGGTTTCTCATCCAGGAAAAAGAGGTCATTGTTCCCCTCTACTCCTCACTCATTAGACCCATTATAGAGTACAATGCCCCTTTTGGTATGTACCTCACAAGACATCTACAACAACTGGAAAGGCAGCAGAAATACCTTACAAAGAGGATTACCAGCCTACGCAGACCGTCTCAAAAAACTCCAGCTTTACTCTGTCGCATATCACCTACTCAGAGGCGATCTCTGCCTAACATACAAAGCTATGTCAAACCCAGAGCTATTGGACATGCTCCACTTAAAGAAATCCCATTCCCTCTGAGCTACACATTCTAGGGACCTAAACCTTGTCACCACAATAAACAGAACATGCTGGAGGGATAAATTCCTGTCCCAGAGACTTCCCATACTTTGGAACAAACTACCTATCTATATCAAACAAAGCTCCTCATTAGCACTCCTCAAGAAAAATCTTGATGATTGGATGGAAAATAGGAAATTCACCCTGGGGATCACCTCTGTGGCTCTACTTGACAGCGGCACAGGAAAATAATTTTCTTGGCCTTTTTGGCTAGGCTTGTATAGGCCCTCGGGCCGATAGCCTAGTACCTACCTATGAAAATAAACTGGAAAGCTGGTTACCCAGACACTGTTTAAATCATCTGCTGTAATAACCTGAGATAAAGATGGGATCTGAATCTCCACTCTTCTTTGAAAAGATTCACTGGTGTACTTCACCAGTGCAAATCATGTAATATTTTCTCTCTCTCTCTCTTTGGAGAAACATTATTCCAAGCTGTTAAAGGCACTGGTCTTATATGGTACTTACTAAAAGACTGGCCATTCCTATGTGTAACCTAGCATTTGGAATTCCACTAATGCAGGATCACAAATTTTCCAGAGCCCTAAGAAGCATCCCTTGGTGTAACTGGGTTTTTGCCCTGGAGTTCTGCAAAGGAATCTAAAATCTCTTTTACTTTCTCCTGAGGCAAAACATTTTGCAAAGGACAGTGTCTATAACAATGCTTAGGAATAGAAAATGACTGTATAGGTCATTCAGGACTTCTCTCCCAAATTCACAACTATGCCTAGATTCTGAACACATTTGAAGACTATATCAAGGAGAAGAATTAAGGCGGGGGCTGTTCATTTTGCAAAGGTACTTTTTGTAGTAGTTAGTACAAACATAAGTGATGCAAACTTAAACTGATAATTCCCCATTTTGAACCTGATGAATGTCCAGTGGGGGGTATGTTTCTTAAATGTCCACTCATTTAAGAGTTTCTTTGAACCAATGTTAACAAACACCAACAATATGTCATTTTGAATGTCTTTACTTTTGTAAATTTGTTGAAAACCAACAGGTCTAAAGTTTTTATGAAATATCCTTGTTTCACAGTAATCAGAAAGAACCTTGAATATAAACAAATGCCCTGTTGGGACACAGGAAATGTTTTTAATTGCTTTTGTATTTAACAGTTGCTGGACTTTTCTATCTCTGTGGGGTATTTGGAGAAAACTGTGACTATGCTGCAGAAGACCCAGGTTAGATTACAGCTTGGATGCCTGTAAGTGCTGACCATGGATGATGGGCATAAGCAGTTGCTGCCACTGGTTCATCTATCCTGGGGAAAGGGAGGTAGTTCTAATGCACCACATGGGTGATATCTAACAGTAGCACTAGGTGTTTACAAGTACCCACCTAAACCAACACAAACTCACAAAAGCAAGACACAGACAGCACCCCCATGAGAAACACATCTAAAAGTCACATTGATTCAGTTCAAAAGCCCATACGCCAAACTGTAACACAGTCCAATATCCTAGTCATAGGTGACTCCAGAGTAAGACACACCAATTTAGCACTTACCAGGCTGCGCAAGGAGAGTGTCATGTCAGCTTCCTATCGAAAACAAGATTCATCACATTACATATGTACTCAAGTCCCTGCATTACAAGTACACATATGATACACCCATAGTGCACCTGAGTTTAATTGACTTTAGCCATACCTCCCTGGACAATATGAAGAGGGACACAGTGGAGCTCTTGGAATGTGTGTCTTGAGTAGCATTCTACCATCACCGTGAATGATGCTGCAATATCATCAAACGATCATTGACTTAAACAATTGTCTTAGCTTCTGATGTCATTCAAATGGGGTACAATATACATCTATCCGACAGGAGATGGTAGACAGTTCTAACTGCTTTACCAGGGATGGCTGCATCTATCAACCCAAGGCTTTCATAAATTGGTGAAATCCTTGTCTACACTCACAGTGTCTTTTTTTAGGCAATTTCAGTCTTTTAACTTATCCAATATAACAAAACAGATTCCAGATACCATAAAGGTATTGTTGTTGAATGCTAGGAGCAAAAACAAAAACTCCACTCCCTACAGGCACTCCATCATGGAAAACATTGATATGCGCACTGTCACAGAAACCTGGTTCAAGACCGATGAAAGCACTCCATCACTGCAGGGTGTCAATGCCTTCTACAAATTCAGGCTCATTGTGCTTGATGAAAACACTAAAGATGTTGGTGTCTTCATATTCTTAAAAAATTCTCACCTCCAAACTCATTAAACGAGACAGTGGCCTATAACTCCCCCCATGTCCTACTTACTGCTAACAAAACCCCTTGTCATATCATATCACAGCTAAATATAGGACCAATTCTAGGCCCCCATCAGCCCATATCTCCTACCTAACTAGTATGGAGTCCCAGTGCACTAAGTTAATCACCATTTTCCTACGAGACTTCAACTACTCCTCCATCATTTGGGAGACTTACACATCTTCAAATATGTATGTGCACACATTTCATCAGTATAAACTCTCTGGACCAGTTAGCCTGTACCTCAACCAATGGTGATAAAAACCTAGACTTGGTCCTTATCCATTTGGGACAGCTTTGTCCCCCACCAACTTTCACTTCCTCCCTTGTCAAATCAGGCCACAAGTCTGTCACATTTACCATAAAACTAAAGAAAGAAAGAAGCGATAATCTGGCCAAATTCAAAATTCCTCTCAAACCTTATGGCTTCACTGCATACACAGAAATGTTTCTGCCAAATTCTATGCATATGTAAATAGCTGCATAGACACACCTGCCCCCTAAAAAAAATACAATGTAAAATGTAAGAACAAATTCCTGTGGTGAAAACCACTTATAAACAGACTCTGTAATAAAATGGGGGAAAAATTCACTGCATGCAAAAATAAACTTAATTCTCAAATTGCTAAAAATGCTTTTTACTAAACTAAAAAGGGAACTCTGTAGCCTGCTGAATCAACCAAGACCAAATATGAGGTAAAAATAGCCACTTAGGTGAAGGAAAACCACAAAAACTTATTGACCTGTGTTAGATACCTTAGAAACAATCCCATGTAGAATTAATGGTAACTAACATGGCATCCTTGAACCTACGGAACATAGTCACTTTACAAGCAGACAGATTTAGTTGTAGCTCCCCCACCCATATTCCCAGGTCACATACCTGCATCTGCATCCCTTTGAATTATCCAAAAACAAGTCCTCAAGGAAGGCACTATCCAAGGCTTAAAACACTACTTCAATGTGGCTATATAACATGCTGGGCTGCCTACTGGTCAGCCTGAAACAAGACTTGTCAGACCCCTACAAACGCTATTTAATATCACACTCCAAACAGACTTTGTACTTGTTGAATGAAGGATAGCAACAGTCATACCATTGCACAAAAGTGGGGAGTCAATGGACTGGGGCAATTATAGACCTAAAAAACAAAAACAAACTAAAAAGCAACAAAGGCAAGGGTTCACTCCAAAACACAATTTTATATACAAGTAAAGTAAGCGGTTTCGAACACTGCCAATGCGTGAACTTCTTCAGACAAAAAAACATTTCAAAATATGCAATATATAGTAAAACTCTCTCAATGACATCATCAACTCACTTAAAATTTAAAGGTACACAACCTCAAAGGATTTAAAACCCTATTAAAACATACTATAATACACATAAATATCTTCTGGAAGTGCCAATATGTACAATTTAAGAAGAAAATATATATATGTACACAAAAATAATAAATATTTATATAAATATTTGTATGTATATATAAATATCCTTGCCTTTGTTGTTTTTTAGGCAATTATAGACATGTAAGTCTGATCAGCTTTATCTGTAAGGCAATGAAAAGGATCATTGTGTAATTAATAAATAACACCCTAGGCAGCCTACAAACTTTCAACAGAAGACAGTTCGGGTTCATCATGATCCTGCCTAGTTAATCTATCTGATTTCTTCAAGAAGGTTATGGAGGCAATGGAAGAGGGTAAATCAGTGCACACTGCATATCTAGAGTTTACGAAAGCATTAGGCCACCATCCACACTTTGGTATCCTGGGTAAACTTTCCCAGCTAAATGTAAATCCCCATGTAACTAATTAGATAACAAAATGGTTCACAAATCAAACCCAGAAAATTAGGGTGGGCAGCTCTACTCCTCCAAAAGACCTGTCACTAGCAGCACCCCAGGGAACAGTCCTTGGGCCACCCTCTTTAGAATTTACTTCTCAGAGGTCAAAGCAAGTGTTAAAGTTTTATGGCTGACCAAGTCTGCAACTGACTGTAAACTTGGTGCCATCATAAATTCCCAGAGGACTCCAAGATTCTCCAAGAACATCTTCTCTCCCAAACAAATGGCTGGTGTCAAGCCATGGAATGAAACTAATTGCTCAAAAATGTATAAAAAATATCTTCTGGCAAGCAATACCTCTCTTGTAACAATCACATTGACAATACCCACCTGAAAACTGATCCTGTAGTCAAGGATTTGGGAACCTATGTCAGTAATGAACTGCCCTTTGATTACCATGTATCCAATCTTGTAAGAAAGCCCTTTTTCATCACACAGTTTTTATCTGAAGGCATGGACTTCAGGTCCTGGGATGTAATCTTTTCACTGTACTAGTCTCTCGTTAGGCCAATCATTGAATATAATGCCCTTTGTGGTATGTACCTATCCAAACACCTGTCACAAGTGGAACTACTATAATGCTTTCTCACTAAAAAAAATCAAGGGCTTATATCATAAAAACTAAGCAGACCATCTCAAAGCCTTATCCCTCTTCTTGGTATCATACAGGCTACTAAGAGGTGACCTCTGTGTTGCATACAGAACCTCATCTGATCCCATCCTGTCAGATGTATTGCACATCCAAAATTCCAACAGTAGTGTGAACCTGCTCAAGGAATCTCAGTCTCTTCACTGGTATTACTCGGACATATTAGAGGGATAGGTATGTATCACAGGGAATACTGGTTCTATGGAACTGTCTTCGACTCCACATAAGTCAAAGTACTTCTGTTCATAGGTTCATAGATTAGTACTAAGCTAACTGCCCTTGTGAGACATTTTAAGCCTAGCCAATTATCCCTTGTGAGACTCAAACCCTGCACCTTTTGTTTGTAAGGCAAACAACTTAACCATTAGGCCACCCTACCCTATTTAAATGTAATTTGTATAACTGGATGGGAAATTGTAAATTCACCCCCCGGCTTATCATCCATGTCTCTCATGGATAGGGGAAATAAGTAAATGTCCTAACCCTCCTGGTTATTCATACACAAAATGCAAAGGTTAAAATGGTAATGTGTAGCTAGGTTTCTTAGGATTCTCACAAATCAAAATACTTAATATCTATGAACTTATGAACTTATTTAAAAACAGTTTCCACAAAAGTCTGCTGTTTCCCAGTTATATTGTCTTGCTTTTATTACTTTTCTTTCCTTTTCACTTAACTCTTCCCAAGGCCTGACATTATAATTTTCCTCTGCTATCTTTTTACACCATTTCTTCCTTCCCTTTTTCCCTATATCTGTTTTCCAGAATTTGATGTTGTTCACATATTTATCCAGCTCACTTATATTATACTTTCTTTTTCTTTCCCTAGTTTTCACATCTGTCCAGACATCTTCATATTGTTCTATAATATACCCCAACAATGTATTTTTTCTGCTGTACCTTATCCAGTACCTAAAAATAACTGCAGAAATCCCAAATAAGACAGTGGATTAATTAAACCCAATCATCCATCATCTTTCTCAAAGAATAAAACTCCTCCTTTTAATAGCCCTTATCCCTTCAACCTTGAACCAAGAAAACACTAAACACAATCTCCAATAAGTCTTTTTCTTTCTTTGATGGAAATGCATTAACTCCCTTCACATAACCTAGCTTACTGAAAATGTAAGAATATATTACATACAAATCTTCCCTATATGACATTTGAAATGTCATCTGCGTACCCGTTCTATCTTTTATTTTTTATTTCACTTCCTTCCACTGTTCCTTTATTACTTCTTGCTTTTGGAATTTACGCCCTAAAACACTTAGCACTCTCAAAGAAAAAATACACTCTTCCTCTTTTCAGTCTTCCCACAACCTTCATTTTTTCCTTTTATTCGAGTGTAGCCCAACTGTCTCTAACTCCACTTCTAACCTTATTGGTGCCTCTTTTATACATACCTTATTTTTTATTATTGAAGTAAGATCATTCACATAAGACATAAGCAATGGTACGTATACTGCTTCTGTTATTTTCCAAGTTTGCCTTTTCAGGACTTTCCTGACAATTCATGAATAAATTCATTATCATCATAAATAAAAATCTTACTCATTGGACATCTTTGTTTAATCCTTTTTTGAGCCTGTATGCTTCCACCCTTCCACCTATTAACCATTACCTTATTTCATATATTTTCAAGTGATTCCAAAACATTTTACACCTGTCACATACTCAGTGCCCTTTCAATATACACTACATACTGCTATGTTCTATACTATCAATGCCTTTGTACCATCTATTTATTTTTTTATTTTTATTTGTTATCTGGGGTAGAGAACTTTTCTCTATGTCCCATGGTCTGGTTAAGTGACTTGCTCAAAGTCACACAGTTAGGCAATAGGAGCTGACAGAATAAATATCTTGATCAATGGAACACAGGAAACAGCTCATTACCAACTGCCAGACAACACAAACCACTACTTTCTAGTCATTTTTCTCTCTCACAATACTATCACGTTTTCATCACAATCTACATATCTTTTCACTTGCTTTCCCCCTTATTCCATACATGTTCTTATCAATCACATTCCCTATTATTTTTCTAAGTCTTTTCCATGAGATTTCTACCAGAATGATACCACAGTACAAGCAGAAAATGATTGATTTCAACAATTGGCTAAGTTTCTGGTGTCATTCTAAGGGGATCCAGTATCTGTTAACCTTGGATGACATGACTGACAGACCTCAATGCTTTGCCAGATATGGCCTGCATCTGTCACCCCTGGGCTTCTGGATACTGGCCAAGGCTCTTGTCACTCCTATGGTGCCTTTTTTAGTCGGTGTTCCAAAGAGCAAATTACCACTGTAACAGCTACAAACAAATGCAATCTGAGGGTCATGCTGCTCAGTGCTAGAAGTCTAAATCTCAAAATGCACTAACTCGAAGCACTCCTTAAAATGGAGAACATCGAAATTTGTGCTGTAAGATAGACCTGGTTCAAGGCAGTAGAAAGCACCCCTGCACTACCAGGCTATAACTCATTCCACACCTTTCGGCTCTAGAACTTTGACTGAAGCTCCAAAGGCGGTGGTGTTTCCATATTCATAAAGGATGCGCACACCTCCAGACTGGTAGCACACCATAATGCATCAGAGATACTTCAGGTGCAGCTAATATTGTGTAAGACACCAATTCAGGTCATAGTCTGCTATAGGTCCCCAACCATGTCACAAGGCTCACACTACACATTCCTAAGTACCCTGGAGAATATTAGGGTCCAATCTAACACTCTCATACTGGGCGACTTCAACTACCCCTCCATTAACTGGGAAAACTACTCATGTACCAATACACGTGCCCAACGGTTCCAGGAATTCATCAATTCCAATGCCCTGGACCAGCTTGTTATTACTCCCACTAGAGGTAGAAACATCCTTGACCTGCTCATTACTAATATGGGTGACGGTTGCTCTATATCAATAGTCAATCCCTCCCTGGTTAGATCTGACCACAAACTAACCACCTTGGAAATCCACATCCCTCCCACCCTCCCAACAAAGGCAACCACCATGAAAAACTTCTCCAAAGCTAACTTTGGGCTCCTAAAAACAGAGGTGGCTAACTTCATGGCACCCATGCAAATGGAGAATAGTTACATGCCCGCCAAATCATACACCAATGCACTGTACAAACACATACACAAATGCACGGATCTCGCCATACCCAATAGAACTAAGATGCTCTAATCAAAAAAAAGAAGCCAATCTGGTGGTCCCCTACCATAAACAAACTCTACAACAGGATGAGGAAACACATGCAGAATAAGATGAAGTCCCAAGACTGGAAAAACTCCATTACCAGCCTCAACAAAAGGTTGAGATCCCTCATCAAATCCTCTAAAGCTAGCTATGAAAACAGAATTGCAGCAGATAGTAAAGACAACCACAAGGCCTTCTATAGTTATGTAAAGAATCTCCATGGCAATACCCAGATTTGCTCTGAGCTACTGCACAATGGTACCTCCTATACCAAGCCAACAGATATTGCAAATATACTGGTGGACAGATTCAGTGCTAACATAACCCCCTCCCCCCAAGGACCAATTACAATACCAGTAGATTGTTAGAGCTGTGGATGAAGGCAAAGTGGTTCATACAGCCTACCTTGATCTGGCCAAGGCCTTTGATACCATTCCCCACTCAGGAATCATAGAAAAACCTACTAAGCTACGCATCAACCACTATATCACTAGGTGGGTTGCAAACTGGCTCACAGATAGAACTCACAGTGTGAAAGTAGCTGACTCCAAGTCAGACTGCTGACCAGTCATGAGTGGAATCCCACAGGGTTCAGTCCTTGGTCCTCTCCTGTTTGGTATCTACTTCTCTGACGTCCAGGCCAACCTGAAGGGACTCTGGCTGACAAAGTTTGCAGACAATTGCAAGTTGGGAGCCATAATTAACTCCCCAAGTGATGTTGACATCCTACAGAAAGGCCTCACTGAGACCGATAGAACCATGGCCTTAAGCTCAATGCCAAAAAAATGTCATCATCCCCTTTGGGAAAAACCTGGTTCCCATGAATTACCACATCGATGGTAGTCCACTGAACACAGAAGGCATTATAAGACATCTGGGAATACAGGTTGACAGCAACCTCTCTTGACCACCACACTGCCACTGTGGTCAGAAAGTCCTTCTTTATGGCACATCTTATTACTAAGGGTTTTGCATCCAGGAAGAAAGAGGTCATTGTCTCCCTCTACTTTTCCCTCATTAGGCCAGTCATCACATACAATGTCCCATTTGACATGTACCTCACTAGACACCTGCAACTACTGGAGAGAACACAAAAGTACCTCACAAAGAGGATCCTAGGCCTTAAAACACTTGTCCTATATGGACAGACTCAAAAAACTCCAACTATTCTCTGTCTCATATCGCCTACTTAGAGGTGATTTCTGCTTGACTTACAAAGCCATGTCTAACCCAGCTCTGTTAGAAATGCTACATCTAAAGAAATCCCAATCCCTCCGCACTACATGCTCCAGAGACCTCAACCTCATTACCACAATCAACAGAACAAGCTGGAGGGACAGGTTCATAACACAGAGACTGCCCACGCTATGGAATAGACTTCCCTTACATGTCAAGCGGAGCACCTCACTAGCCCTCTTCAAGAGAAATCTTGATGAGTGGAAGGGAAATAGAAAATTCAGTAACACAAAGAAAGAGCCTGACTGGAAAATAAAAAAAACAATAATCCACAATCCGGACAAACGAAAGGTACCCACCACAATTTGCTGGAAAAAGCTCAAAAGGTTTATTTTAACGCCATAAATGAAATAATCCACGCATTTTCGTCCACTTAACCCTCAGACTTCATCAGAACAAACATCATACCAACTGGGTCTGATATATATACAACAATCAATATTTCAATAAAAAAAAACAATTAAACATTTAAAAACACAGTATAAAAACTTGAGTAAAAATACATAACTGTACGAGACTAGAAACATATTTAAATCCATAAACATGTTAAAAAATGTTGATGAAATGCAAAATAACAATAAATAATCCTAAGCTAAGTATTGATGAGTTAGTATCAAACAATAAGTAATGAATACCACTCCTGACAGAACAATGTATAAAAAATGTGTAAAAAAAAAAAAAATATATATATATATATATATATATATATATATATATATATATATAGAACTTGATGAAATAGGTATAAAAAGAAGTAAATATATGAAATTTTTGTGTAACATGAAATCGAATTATGACATAAGAAAATGACCACTGCAAGACAATCAAATGTTGTTAGATAATTATAATTTAGCCGCCCTTAATTTGAGTAGGGGCACCAAAGAAATGTGGTCATTAAGACCAGGGGGTCGATTGGACTTCAGAAATATTTGCCAAAAAGTTTCTCTATATTCCAGTGTTCCCAGAGCCCCACTCTAGGCTCCCTAGGGACTGTTTCAAGAACAAAAAATGAATAATTAGCACTGGAACATGATAGAGAATGTTTGTAAAGTGCATTGTTGACATTGCCCTTATTGACATCAATATGTTCGTGTATTCTACATTTCAACTGTCTTTCAGTCTTACCAACATAGAAACTGTCACAACTCCCACTGGTAACCAGATAAACAAGACCTTGGGAGTTGCAGTTGGTGTAAGTTTTGGCAGTTAAAGTTTTCTGTCTGGATAATAAGACAATCTGTTTCTTGTTGGATATGTATAAACATTGGTTGCAGGCCCCATATTTGAAAGTGCCTCTCTTGCGATTAGAAAAAACATTGTCATGTCTAGCTATTTCCAAAATGTTTTTGATATTGTGCCCCTTCTTAAAAACAACATTAATGGGTTTCCCTTTTAATTTAGGTAGGTCAGTAAAAGCTGAAAACTTGTCCTATTCTTTTAACACAATATTCTTGATTTGATATGCATTGGCACTGAAACTAGTCACAAATGCACAAATGACCTGTGTCATTAGATGTACCAGATTCACATTGGTTTGGGAAACTAGATCCCATACCTAGGATGGGATTATATTTATCTTTCCTACCATGTAAAACCTCAACTTGATTGGAATTAATGAGATCTATAGGGTAACCACGTTCAAGAAACATTTGTTTTAAAACAGTGCACTCTGAAACAAAATCTGTGTTGTCAGAGGTCATCCGGCAAATACGCACATATTGTCCTTTGACAATACCCTTTTTCTGGAAAAATGGATGTGCACTATTGTAACTAATGTAGGTATTGGAAAAGGTAGGCTTTCTGAAAATAGTAGACCTGAACCATTGGTCTGTCTTATGTAAAGAGACATCAAGGTAATGAAGACAGGTAGTATTGGCCTGATAGGTAAACTTAAAAAATTCTGTAGTATGATTAAGTGATGAATTCATCCAAGAAAGTATGCCCCCCTACCCAAAAAATACAAATATCGTCAAGAAATCTAGTGTAAAAATTCCAATACTTAGTATACTCACAGTTGTGTACAAACTTAGATTCCCATACAGATACAATAATATCTGCAAAGGTGGGGGCACAACTAGCCCCCATAGCAACACCAGGCTCTTGACGATAAAACTCTCCCTCAAAGAAAAGGGAATTGTTCTTGAGGACAAGCTCTGCCAACTCATTACATAAAAAAATGTCATTGTCAGTGACACCTGGTTTGGTCCTCAACACTTCTTCAAGCCAAGTCAAACCTGTGTCATGAGGAATAACTGAAAATAAGTCGACCACATCAATTGTGGTGAAAATAATATCAGGGGTAAAATGTTCAGGTTTGACCTGGCTGAGAAATTGCCATGAATCTTTCAGCATATGGACTTCAGCCCCCCCATAATGATTTAAGTTTCCAGTACAAATATTTGGCTATAGGTGAGATCTTATAGGTTCATAGGTTAGTACTAGGCTAACTGCCCTTGCAAGCCATTGTAAGCCTAGCCAATTATCCCTTGTGAGACTCAAACCCTGCACCTTGTGTTTGTAAGGCAAACATCTTAACTACTAGGCCACCTCTCTAGATCTTTTGGAAGCCACAATGGGTCTAAGGGGGGGTTATCCACACATTTATGAACCTTGGGTATACCAAAAATGGAAGATACCCAGGGGGTGGGGTTGATCTAAATATTGATAGGTATCATAGTACATGACGCCCTGGTCAAGCAAATCCTTGAGTGCCAAATCAATATTTTTATATGAAATATTGATTTCATTAATAGACACTTTGGTGAATGAGAAATAGAAAATTCACCCCGGGGATCACCTCAGTGGGTCTACTCAACAGAGGCACTGGGAACTAAGGTCGGGCGTTACAATGCCAGGGTAATCCTATGGGCTAGGCTTGTAAATGCTCCAAGGCCATTAGCCTAGTACACACCTATGAACCTATGACATTTTCATAAATATTTACAATCTATTTTTCCTGCCTCCCATTTTCACAGCTTCTGCTTCCCATTTATTAAATATGAACTTCATTGCTCTTTCACACCATATATCCTCTCACAATCATTCATTTATTACCTGTAAGAATACCACTGCTTTTCTTCACTCATCCCTTTATAAAACACATAACCCAAGTCATCTGGTCCTGGAATATTTCCTTGATTTACTTCTTTTGGTTCTTCTTGTTTGCCTGTCTTTATAACCATTTTATCTCTTCATCCTTCAAATGCTCTATACTCCATACTTTCTCCTTTCTGTTTCACTTTTGCATAATATTTTAATGTAAAGTAGTACATGTCTTCTTGTCCACAGCATACCATACTGCTACTGTCTTTTAAACTAGTCAGCTTCTCCTCCCCACATTTTACATTTTCCTCCAAAAAGGTGTTACCTCTTTTTTTTCCACTTAGAAAGGAATCTCTGTTTAAAAATCATGTTATTATTTCTTTTCTCATACATTTCTCTTTCATTCTCACAAATGTAAGTTTCTTCCTAACCCACCTTCATATCCATTTATATGTCATTTATGTTCCAGTTTTTTCTTGCTTCTTTATGTCATATTTCACCGTTGGGTATTCTCTTCTATATTTTTCTTTATATATTACCACTCTGACTGTATCATAGAAAGGCTTTAGGATATAATGCTTATACCACAGTGTCTTATTTCACGTCTGATCTGATCTGTTTTAGCCACTTCACCTGTTACTCTCTTCAGTCTCTTACCTTCTTTAATAATCTCTTCATTCTCAGCTATTATTAAGTATGTATTGCCATAGGATCCATAAAACATGCTGTCTTTATGCCTCCCTCTTTGTCACATGATCCCTCTAACATTAATAAATAATCAGTTTCAGTTTTAATATCTCCTCTTACATTTGTATACCAGCTCTCCTTTCCTACATGCAACCTTCCCTACATTCCCCTACATACTTTAATGCCTTATGCTATTTCCCTGCTCTTTCCCTAAGGTTGCAGTTAAAGTCTCCTACAACTATGGAATCTTTATTCACAATTACAAACTTTTTCATTTCTTCAAACACATTTTTCTGTCCAATTCTCCCGTCTGCCCACTGATTAAGCATCACCAATCATACATGAGCCCATTTATTCCTTATCAGTGTAAGCTCACCCTAAACAGGCATCATCTAGGCAGACATCAAGGATGCTTGTGGTCTCTCCAGCATCCCAGCAATTGAGGGACATTTCTGTTACAGTCCTAACCTCACACCTCGGTAGTGACATGCATACCTGTATCATAGCAAAGACTAACACTCCATTAGTCCATGCATGTTACTGGCTTGAGCAGCAATAGTACATTTCCTCTTGGATCAGCTCCTGATTTTGATGGAGATATTTGCCTCACATCACCAGAGTGGCAGGCAAAGTCATTCAGGGAAACCACCTTCCATCCACAATAGGCAGTGCGCATCCTCCCTGCTAGCAGCTTCAGTTACCCTGGCCATTAATTGAGTAGCTTGGGTTGTAGTCAGAGCTTTATTCCTCTATGCCACCAGGCTGGCTGTCTTCAAACACTTTGGCCCTGTCTCTCACTATAGTATATACAGAAATTACAATTATTCACAACGGCTTATTATTTATTCATATGTCACAAATCATTATTCCTTGAATTCCCACCACAACATCATGCATTTTTGTATTATAATTTTTATCATAACTGCTGTACATGTACCTTTTCCAAACTGCCACATCATTTGTCTCCCCCAGTCATAATTGTTACTACGTTTCAGTTTCTAAAAACTGTATGCCTTCCAGAAATATTACAGCTTCTTCTATTATCTGTTTAATTTTTTTACAGTTTTCTTTACCTTATTTTGTAATTTCTTCTTCCTTGAGATGTTTAGAGTTAGCTTCATCTTCGTCCAGCTATACTTCATTTCCTCTTCATCACTTTCCAACACATCATATTTATTAATTTCAGCATTAAACATATTATCCTTTCTACATCTATTTCACTGTCCTCCATAATATTTGTTACTATCATGCAGTTTCTTTTTGAACAGCAGCATTTTTATTTACTTCAACATAGTCTACAAACACTTTTATCCTCCTCTTCACTTATCTCATCAGTTACACCTTCTAGTGACACTAGACAATCAAAGCATAAATGGATTACTATAGTGCCCTTTCTGAAAATCAGTTTGCTGTTCTTAAAAGAATGTCCATACATCTTGTATTAGGAACATCATCTTTTTGTATAGTTCAGAATTAACTGTGATAACTCCCGGAAAAAATACATGATTTTGGCCATCCCTCAATATGTCCCCTTCTTTCCATTTACTTTTCAACACTTATTAAATATACCAATTTCCCTTAACTTGTAGTGAAGTCCGTATCTCTCAAGATCCATTACACAATGTACATTCATCTATTACATTTTATATCTCATAAACAGTTTAATAACAGCCAGAAAATGTTTTTAGTTTAGATTCTGAAGTGTCTATTGTTCTGAATTGCATTATTGTTGTTTTAGGGTGACGCACCACACACACACACACACACATATATATATATATATATATATATATATATATATATATATATATATATATATATATATATATAAACTGATAGCACCTCAATGGAGTATGGAAGCTTTTTATATCACAGTAAAAATGAAAAATATGTGGTATACCTCGAAGGCTCAAAAAAAAAAAAAAAAAACGGTATGCAACCTATAACTGGGTCAAAAACAAACCAAGAAGAAACTTCGCAGTGTGGTGGATGTAATGTTCAATTTTTGAATTATGTTAAGCATCTAATTAATTAATAAAAATCGAACTGTAATATAAGTGTTACAAAATAATAAAATAGAAAATAGTAGGTAGCCCACAGTTGAGTTAAAAATGGTAAGTAGTCCACAGTTGCGTTAAAAATGTAATATCCTTTATTGAAACACACAAACATGTGATCCGAGTTGAGTATAATGAAAATCATCAAAAACGTTCCTTATTTATATATAATCAGGTTACTTGGAGCAAGGGAGTGTTACAGAGGGTAGTTCTGTTAAGAGCAATAAAAGCATTAAAATCATTATTTAACCAAGTCCCCCTTCCCTTTAATACCATAGTGCAATCAGACACTGTGCTACCTAAAAAGCTAGAGACAAATTACAATATAAGACCAGCTTATTAACACTTTATATAGGCTAACCAAATAATCCAAACTATATTAATTAAGAAAATAACAAAACAATTAGCTAATTGACTAAAAAAAAAATCTACGATTAGATAGCTATCAGAATAAAAATATAAACGAAACCACTTTTAACAAAGATTGCTTTCATATCAAATAAATACTTTATCAGGTTTGTGTGTCAATAATAATTAAAAACTAAATGAACATGTGTATAAATCTACAAGTGAAAACCTTAGTAGGATAAAAAACAAAACTATAATTGCTAAGGTGTAAATGTAGTGATAAATGTTAAAAATAAAGCACTAATGCCATGGGGTTCTGTTAAAGTGTGGCATCTAACTAGGAAAACAGTTTGAATGTGTAAGAATGAACTCAAGAGAAGTGTCCCATTTAAAAATGAGTGTACCCTTATATGTGAAACCATCAGAAATACACCATATGGACTTAAACCAGCTGAACCATGTGATTTTTACACTTACAAGTATGTGCAGAAACAAAGTTATGTTTAATAAATTAAGTAATTAAAAAACTGTTATGACGTTAATTCTACGTGAATGCACCTAGCATTAACAGGCCCACATGAATGGTTCTAAAGTGAAATGATGCAATTATTTGCTCTATTTGGAAGTGAAATAATGTAACTAGTCGTCCTGTTTGGAAGTGTTACAACCAAGGTTTACCAAAATAGAAAATAGAAAACAGAACCATCAAACCACTTAATCCCAGTCAGAAAATAAGGTAACTTCTCTACAAGACACTTAGCAAACTATTTCCTAAATTGTATGAAGCTAACAAAGTAACCTAAAATAATTAAGAATACAATTATCGAACATATAGAGTAACATTAAATCTTCCTAATAAGTTAGCAAAGAATGTCAAGAATGTTAAAGAAAGGTTAAAAATGTTAGAATGTTTAACAGATAAACCATGCATTTTACAGTTCAATTTTTATTACTGAACTAGGTGCTTAATATAATTCAGGAAGTCAACATCACACCCTCCACACTGCGGAGTTTCTTTTTAAATCCCACTCATTTATAAACTTCTTTAATAGAAGTAGACTTAGATGCTACTTCATAAAATGACTGCCCAAATGTATTAAAACTCTGGCACCTTTCACAGTGCAATCTAAATTGATTAGAACTGTATCCCAAATAACATACACGTTTGAAAGCACATTTTTATTACTTCTTCAGACAACAGGTCACATCCTTTCACTAAAGTTAAGTACAGGCTTTGTCACGAACTCCTGCTACAGCTGCATATGATCTACATACATTCTCATCTTTCAGTGCCTCACAACTAGTTCTTCCTGCTCTGCTGCTTATTGTTTTGCCTCCATCCTTCATTCTGTTTTATTACATTTCTTTCCCACTTCCCCAATTTTGCAAAACAGTCTGCACTATCTTTATAGAAAAGTTTAAATCCACATCACCAGCATTTCCTTAAGAAATCTCAACATACAGCTCCACAACTTTTCCCCAGGAAAATGCAGTCATCATCGGTCTCTGCTTCATCCATCACCCCCACCTACGTGTCATTATTTATGTCTCCTTCTGCACCATCATTACTTTTACTTTTGTATTCTCTATTTCTAAGTTACCTGCACAATCCAGGCTGCTTTTTCTCCTCTTGATCTTTTTCTTCTTATTTTTTTAATCATATCAGTTATGACATAGCGGTAGCATCGTTGCCTCAAAGCAAGAGGTTCTCCCGTTCAATTCTCGGCTGGAGTGCGGGGAGTGCCTTCTGTGTGGAGTCTGCATGTCCTCCCCGTGGTTGGGTGGGCGTTCGAAAGACATGCATAAATGGGCATGCCTTCATTGAAGGTTGAACGTCGAGCTGGTACCTCGGCATTTGTGAAAGTCTATTGCCAATCATTAGCGGACCAGAGTTCTGCTGTGGCGACCCCTAACCGGGAAAAGCCGAAAGACCAACAACAACATCAGTTATGACATAGGAAATCATACATTTATATAAAAGAAAAAAAACATATTGATATATTTTAGTTGCAAGCATCATTCATCACATATCTTCTGTACAGTCACTGTCAATCAAACATTACATAGCTCATTTGATTCCTATCTTCCCTTAAACCTCATTCCTCCTACAAAACACTATTCTGCATGTAGTGTTCCCACAATTCTCAATTTTCTAAGTAATTTGCACCTACCCTTTTCTAAAGATCCTACTTCTAGTTTTTATTTCCTTCTGTTACTATATTTACTGTTTCCTGTATGCTTGGTTTAGACTTTGACTTCCATTTTCTTTTTTTTCCTTGTGCATTTCTATCATAATTGTTCCTTTTTTTCCTTGTGTATTTCTATCATAATTGTTTCTTTTTTTCCTCGTGTTTTTCTGTCATAATTTCCTCTCTCTCTCTCTCTCCCTCTCTCTCAGCAGCCCTCTGGCTCCATCTAGAGGGGAAGCTCCCCAGTGCCCTGACAAACTTTAACTTTACTGTAGTCAGTATGAATACCACCTCAGATCTTCCCTGAATAGAGGCCACTGGCCTACTGGAACTAACAAGTTCAACAAAATATAAATAAATGAATAAAACTGAATGCAGTATTGCCTGTAATAACAATGCATATGGGCTTGAAAATGTAAAGCTTGCATTGCCTGGGTAAGAAAGAAAAAACTTTCATTGCTTCCTTTTCTGACAGCATTCTCACCACAAATACAGCCCTCTGTGGCATTTTCCATCAAATCCGCCATCCTTAGATTAGCTTTAAATATTTAAATAATTGGGCATGGTCCTCAGGGGCCCTAAACAGTTGAACCTGTCAACTAGATGGTAAAGGCCTACATATGTAAAAGCTGATGCATATAATGTTCTAGGACAGCCTTAATTTGAAGAAATAGACAAGTGCATTCAAACACCTCTTTTGTTAGGAAAAGAAATGTTCTTACTTGCTCAGGAAAAATATATATTCAGGAGGTAAACAGTCTCTGTGAAACATACACCCTGAAGACAAGAAAGGCATAAAACAGTGAAGCATCCTTATTCTCAGTATGGTGTGCAGAAGGGGATAATGGTATTCTAGTATTCATCTATTTTGCAGAATCTTCTATTTGAATGTGCTTTTTTATATGTATAGAAGAAATTGTGCCAGAAACAAGGCCAGGTTTAGGCATAAGCTAAACAAACTACAGTTTATGGTCTCAGGCTGAAAGAGCCTTTCAATTTTTCAGATTTTTTTTCATTTTCTAGTTTTGTTATAACTTCATACACATACGTCTCCCTGAACTAATTTCCTGTTAATAAATGTCTTGAACCTGAAAAACTAAATGTGTATTTTTAAGGTTATAATGGAACAACCTTCCCCACTTCTAAACAGCCTTATTTTCTGTTAACACCTGTCAAACAGGGCCTCTATAACTTCCCATAATTTAGGAGCTCATTATGTCTATATACAGGCCTGGCTAGAAATCTCAGAAAACCATGAAGCTGAATATCTCTGAGGCTGTAAGCATATGGAGCCTATGTATCTCATGAAGCTATGTATTTGTCACACTTGCATATCAGCATCTGATGACCAATTTGGAATAGAGAAAAACACAGAGTACACCTTTAATAGTGCAAACTTAATTTTTTTATTCCAGCATTCATTATGCTAGCTACCTGGAAGTGTGAACGCTGGTTCTACATAATGGACTGATGCCAATGCCTCTGATTATTTTCCTTGACAAGAAAACTGATGAAGGTCTATTACCATGTTTAGATGTAGAAATTACTCTTAATATCGTAATCTTTTCTGTTTAACTATTTTAGAAGTTGAAGTCATTATTTTTCTAGAAGTCTTTACTATGTCGTGTTCCCTAATGGGTCTTTCTTCCCTTTCTCCTAACTTTTCACAATGAAGATATTTTTTTTCTCTAGTAGGCTTTTGGGATTTACCTTCTGGGTGTTTACAAACTGTATCTCCAACATTTTCTCTTAATAAACAAATATTTAACTTCTGTAATCTTATATGACTGGCATACATTTCGTTTTGCAAATGTCACAATCTGATTTTCTGTGCTCTACTGCTAAACGGATTGTTCATGTGTTATTAAACTGACCCAATAAAAACTCATTTTCCTCCTAAATGAAAAACAAAAACAAAAAAACTAATATTCTTCTGGAGAAGCTCATGTATTTAGTGCTGAACAATTCTACTTTAACATTTTATAGCACATACCTAATGCTCTTGCTACTTTTGTTCACAGGTTCATCGGTACTTACTAGGCTAGCTGCCCTTGTGGGCCATTTTAAGCTCAACCATTTTCCCTTTTTGTGCTGAAAATAACCTATCCTATTTGGTTATAGATTGGCCTTACCCATCCCAAGGTAGATGATTATACAGTGGATATAAAAAGTGTACACACCCCTGTTAAAATGCCAGGTTTTTGTGATATAAAAATGAGACTACAATAAATCATTTCAAAACTTTTCCATCTTTAATGTGACCTATAGCCTGTACAATTCAATTGAAAAACAAACAAATCTGTTAGGGGAAAAAATATAAAAAATAAAAAAAACATACAATAAGCTGGTTGCATAAGGGTGCACACCCTTAAACTAATACTTTATTGAAGCATTTGATTTAATTACATCATTCAGTTTTCTTGGGTAGGAGTCTATCAGCATGGCACATCTTGACTTGGCAATATTTGCCCACTCTTCCTTGCAAAAGCATTCCAAATCTGTCAGATTGTGAGGGCATCTCTTGTGCACAGCCCTCTTCAGGTCACCACACAGATTTTCTATTGGATTTAGGTCTGGGCTCTGGCTGGGCCATTCCAAAACTTTAATTTTCTTCTGGTGAAGCCATTGTTCTGTTGATTTGGATGTATGCTTGGGGTCATTGTCATGTTGAAAGGTGGTATTTCTCTTCATCTTCAGCTTTTTAGCAGACACATGAAGGTTTTGGGCCAAAAGTGACTGGTATTTGGAACTGTTCATAATTCCCTCCACCTTGACTAAAGCGCCAGTTCCAGCTGAAGAAAAGCAAACCCAAAGCATGATACTGCCACCACCATGCTTCACTGTGGGGATGGTGTTCTTTTGGTGATGCAAAGTGTTGATTTTGCGGCAAACGTACCTTTTGTAATTGTTGCCAAAAAGTTCAACCTTGGTCTCATCAGACCATAACACATTTTCCCACATGCTTTTGGGAGACCTGATGTATTGTTTTGTAAATTTTAGCTGGGCCTGGATGTTTTTCTGTGTAAGAAAAGGCTTCCGTCTTGCAATCCTACTCCATAGTCCAGACATATGGAGAATATGGGAGATTGCTGTCACATGTAGTACACAACCAGTACTTGCAGAAATTCCTGCAGCTCCTTCAGTGTTGCTGTAGGTCTACTGGCAGCCTCCCTGACCAGCTTTTGTCTTGTCTTTTCAACAGTTTTGGAGGGACGTCCAGTTCTTTGCAACGTCACTGTTGTCCCATATTTTCTCCACTTTTTGATGACTGTCTTCACTGTGCTCCTTTGTATATCCAATGTTATGGACATTTTTTGTACCCTTTTCCTGACTGATACCTTTCTACAATGAGATCCCTTTGATGCTTTGTAAGCTCTCCATGAACCATGGCTTTTGCTGTAGCAGGCAACTGAGTAAATGTCAGGAAAATCCTACTAGTACAGCTGAACTTTATTTGGGGTTGATCAGAGTCTCTTTAATTGATGGCAGATGACTACCCAAGAAAACTGAATGCTGTAATTAAATCAAAAGGTGCTTCATCAAAGTATTTGTTTATGGGTGTGCACATTTATGCAACCGGCTTATTGTACATTTTTCATTTTTTATATTTTTTTCTCCTAATAGATTTGTTTATTTTTCAATTGAATTGTACAGGTTATAGGTCCCATTAAAGGTGGGAAAAGTTTTGAAATTATTTACTGCGGTCTCATTTTTTTATATCACAAAACCCTGGCATTTTAACGGGGGTGTGTACACTTTTTATATCCACTGTATATTACCTCAATGAATAACTGGGATCATGCTGTAGTTAATTTGAGGGGATCCATGCATGGGGTAAAGCATTTAAGAGCTGCTTCTATCCATTAGTAATACAGGAGGGAGTTCTGAGGTAAATTTTCTGTTCTCCATCCATAGATCTAAGCTGCAGTTGATTATAGAAAGGATAAACTTTGTTTTATGTGGATGAGGAATCTGTTTCACAGCAGAATTATCTTCTGCAAGATATATCTGTCCCTCAAACCATTCTGTTGATGTTGCAAAAGAGGTTTAGATCCCAGACTGAGTATTTCTGATGCCACCTGACTTGATGATGTGCAGTAAATATGTCAGTAATGGTTCAGAGACTGCCTTGTATGCCAGACACAGTTCACTTATTAGCAATTTGTAGGGCATTCCAGGTGTTTCATGTGTCTCGACAGATACATGCCAAAGGGGGCATTATACTTAATGATTGGCTTAATGAGGGCTGAGTAAAGAGGAACAATGACATCCCTCAATCTAGACACAATCCCTTTGTTTATAAGCTGTGCAATATAGAAGGCCTTTCTTATAACAATAGACACATGTTGGTCAAAAGTTAGGTCACTGTCCATGTAAGCACCCAAATGCCGAACAACTAGATCAACTCTTGCGCATTGTCAGTGTGGTAGTTCCCTAGGGTAGATGACTTCCCAAAGGATATAACAACACATTTTTTTTGCATGTAGTTTCAGTCTATTGTTTTGGCACCAGTTATTTAATTGAGACAAATGTTCCTGCAGGATGGCTAAGTCATTTAAGGATTCAATGGCTGCTTCTAGCTTGCAGTCATCTGCAAATGTAGTCAGACAGAGCCCTTTGGAACTGGCTTTTAATTTAGGAAAGTAGATATCAAACAGGAGAGGTCCCAGCACAGAACCCTGGGGGAATCCACTGGTGACTGGTCTCTTTGTGGAGGTAACTTCCCCTATTTTGCTTATCTGTGTCATATCTATGAAACAGCTGGCAGTCCAGCAAGTGATACAGAGGTTTATTCCTAATTTTTTAGCTTTTCTACTATGTCTGAGTGTAAGTGTTCTGTGGGTAGTTTTTTTTTTAAAGGAAAACTTACTAAATTATACACAGTATTTACAAAGTTTGACCCTTAACCTAACAATTTAATCTTTAATGTAAGCTTTGTTATCTTTCATGATGTTGGTCTTATATATCTACAATGCACCATACAATACAGTTGAGTAAAAGCTTTCACATTCTGTAATGTATATTAAAGCTACACTGGACATGTAAAAATAAACACAATACCATTATGCATACTGTTTCTGCCATCTATATTTAACTGCTGACAACATTTTAACTGTAACTTTGTTGCATAATATAATATGTTCTGTCTTTTGTTTATAGGTAAATATTAGGCAATTAGTCCGCAAACTATTGCACCCCTAGCCCATAGCCAGTGACCAAAGAATCAAACCATGTATTATTGTGTCTGTAAGGTAAACACCTTAACCATTATGCCAGTCTGTTACTCCAACTTGTATATGTTAAAAGCAATGTTACTGACTGTAAGCTGTTTTCTAGCATAAAACTGGAGCTTTTCTTCCTGGGGCTTGACTGAAAAGGGTCTCTTAGAGCTCAGTTGTACTACCTTGATTAACAAATAAAAAAACAGAACAATAAATAGCAGCCAGGATTAAAAAAAATAGCTTATTATAAGCAAAAATGTCTAACGAGAAGCAATGTTCAGGGCAGGGTCAGTTCAGGCACAAGCAGGCAAAATTGTGCAGTCACTATTGCGTGTTAATGACTACGCAATGATATGAAAATAAGCAACAATATGCTAATGAACCTCATAGCTAATGCAAACAATATGGTGGAATGATTCAGAAACTTATAAAAAAATGCATTATTAGTTGAAGCCGCCATTGAGTTTGTACGTTGAGATTTCTTGGTGAATACAGAAATAGAAACTATGCTACGATGCTAAAAATACCAGTTATCTTAGCTGAGCAGCATATGTTATAGGCTGTTCTTACATCCCTTGTCCACAGCTGGACATGCTGTTGGTCTCTGCATCACAAAAGGATCCAACTACATCTAACATACCATCACCTCCAAAACAGGGACATAGTAGACAACTATCATGTGTAGAGAAACACCATAAAGCAGCTGGTAGATATGTGTCATCCAATCATGGAATCTTGTGGGATGAGTTAAGCACCATTTCCTGTGGATACTAAGTGATTTGTGCCTTTCACTATTCTACCTACAGCTATTTTATTCAGCCCTTTTCAGAGCCAACACTGAGTATAATGCCTCCTTCGGCATGTAAATGACCAGACATGCGCAACAGCTGGAATGCCCACAAAAGGAGAAACCAGGGTATAAACACATTAGCCTATATGGATCCCCTTAAAGCCTTATCTCTATACTCTGTCTTCTACAGGTTACTAAGAGGTGATATATGCCTAGCATATAAAACATCCTGAGATCTAACTCTGATGAACCTTTTGCACATCTGCAAAACGAACAGCAACATAAACACTAGATATAAAAGTTACATACTTACCATAACTATGGATCTGTGTTGTCTGTTTAAATCCTTCCTCAACAGATGGGTCTTGGATCCAACATCAGATCTGACTTCAGACACTTCTAAAGACCTGGATCTGTAGCTCAAGCTCCTCCCTTTCCCCATAATCCTCCTCAACAACAGCATTACTTCAGATTGAGCTTGGCCTCCCTTCACTCTATAATGTGTGTAAAAAACTGCTATAATATAGATAGAAAAAGAAACAAGGAGAAGAAAGCTGGAACTCATAAATCAGTCAAACAAGATATTTATGTCCTCAGGCCAAACTAAGAGCCTAGCAGATTAGAAAAGAATTATGAGATAGGAGTAGGGATGGAGGGAGGGAAGTTCAGGAAGGACAAAATCAGACAACACAGATGCATAGTTATGGTGAGTACATAACTTTTATATCCAATGTCTTTTTTGCCTATTCCTGAGCTGATGGGACAGAGTCCCCAGCTAGAGAAAACCCAGGGTGGTCCTCAAGGAAGGATATTCCAGAGTACAGTGGAGCCAAACACTGCTCTTTTCCTGAATAAGATGTCCAATTTATAGTGAGCATCAAGGGTATGTGAATTAGACCAAGTAGCAGATCCACAAATGTAATTTATAGGTACCCTAGACCGAAAACCAGAAGATGTGGCCACCGATCTGGTGGAATGAGCCTTAGGAGGACTGGGAAGTGTCAATTCGTTTTTGTTGTATATAAAATAAATACAATCATAAGCCACTTAGCTAAAGTCACCTTTGGGACAGGTTTCCCTAGTTTGGCTTTGGAAAAGGAAATAAATAGTTGGTATGATTTTCTAATATTTTTGTTGTGTGGCTATAGAATCAAAGTTGCCTATGTACATAGAAGATGAAGCATGTATTCTCCTTTATTGGAAAATTTTGGAAAGACAACTGGGAGGTTGATCGATTGGTTCATCACTGTTCCTGAAGACACCCTAGGTACAAAGGAAGGATATGTGCAGAGATAGACACTGTCCTTATGAAAAATTAGATATGGTGGTTATGATGAGAGGGCCTGGAGTTATGATACTTGTCTGAATGAAGTGATTGCAACCAGGAAAATGGTTTTCCACGATAAAAATGTTAAGTCTACCTTGGTCACTGATTCGAAAGGAGATTGAATCTAGGCTTGCAGGAGAATATTCAGATCTCATGGTACAGTAGGATCTGTAATGGGGTGGGGGGGTGGAAGTAAGAAGGTACCTTTTAGAAATGTTTTACACAATCTAGATGTGGCCAAAGAAGACTGATTATGTTCCATATTAAAGTTGAATCTCTACAGCTGAATAACTAGTACCATTATTAAAAATGGAATTAATGAAATCTAGAATATCAAGTAAGTGTTGAAAAGAGATCTCTTGTTCTCTGTGCAGCTCAATGGGAGAATCTTTTCCATTTAATCTTTTCTCATATGATCTTTCTGAAAAGATATAAGGATGCGTTTTACTGAGGATGATAACCTGGACTGTATAGCCATCACTGGAAGTGGAGAAACCATGCAGTCAGTTTAAAGGTCTAAATGTCTAGATAAGTTATTCCTAATGGGTGAGAAAGAAGATCGTGGGTCAGATCTAACACCAAAGAGGGGTGTACAAGATGAGGCCACAGAAAGGGGAACCATACTTGTTGAGGCCATAAAGGTGCAATGAGAATTACTTTGCACTTTTGGTACAATGTTTTATGTAGGAATTTGGGGATTAGTGGAACAGGAGAAAAAATATATAAGAGTCCTGCCTCCACTCATGGACAAGATAGTCTCGCGGTGACTCCAGTTCTGGGGAGATGAGGGTGAAGTACCTGCTGCACTTAGAGTTGAGTGGGGAAGCAAAGAGATCACAACATGGTTGGCCCCAGTGATGGAAAATCAGTTTCGCCACCACAGGATTGAGAGCCCACTAACTGAGAGACTAATATGGACATGTTCAATTTGCCTACTAGAATGTTGGACTTTGCCCGAGTGTACATTGCCAGAAGAAAGCAGCTGGAAGAGATCATCCACTGCCAAACTCTCATCACTTCTCGACATAGGGGATAGGACTTGGTTCCCCCTGTTTGCTAATGTACCAGACAACTGACATATTGTCTGTCAGGATAGCAATCATCCCTGGAGGGAGAAAATCTTGAAAGGCCTGCAACTCTAATAGGACTGCTCTCATTTCCAAGATATTGATGTGAGGACTGGTCTCCTAATTGGACCAAGTGCCTTTGATTGTCCTTCCTCAGAAATGCCCCCCCCCCCCACAGTCAGGAGGTGTCCATAATCACTGTGGCTATGGGAGATGTAAGGATAAAAGGGTGGTCTTGAGAACTTCTGTTGTGGTGACCCAACACGTAACATGCTCTTTTCAAATTATCACAATACATATAGCAGCAAAGAGAGGATGAGGTCTGATAAACCATTGCATTGTCAGTGTCCAATGAAGTACTCTCATGTCATATCCTGCTATTGGTATTAGAGTTAAGGAAGCTGCCATGGATCCTAGAAGTTGCAAAATCAATCTTACTGCTGGGGAAGGATGAGACTGTAACTGGGATGCTTGGTCCCATAATGTGTTCATCTTTGACTGATGGAGACTTGCTATTTGAGTGACTCTCTTCAGATTAGCACTAATGAACTCCAGGACTTCAGTGAGGAGAGTTGAGATGTAACGTGGTTCACTGTAATGCCAATTTGGTGACATAATTGGAGCAAGTAGTCCCTGGCTTGAATCAGAAGATACTAGGTGGGAGCAGTGAGGAGCCAGTCATTGAGATGTGGAAACCTCAGGAATCCTAGCAGTCTCAAGTAAGCTGCAACTACGCCATGCATTTGTTGAACACCCTGGGGGCTGTGGTTAGACCAAAGAGTAGAGCTTTGAATTGATAATGACTGTCACCCAACTGGATGTGAATGAATCTCCTGTACCGCCTGTCTATTTTTATGTGACAGTATGCATCCTGGAGATCGTTTGAGTACATCCAATTGTTCTTTTGCAGGAATGGCAGACTAGACTGAACTGTGACCATTTGGAACTTGAAGCATTTTATATATTGGTTTAAGCTGCTACAATCCAGGATGGTTTGCAGGTCCCCGGTTTTCTTTGGCACTAAAATGAATCTTGAATAAGTTCTGAATCCTGGTTGGTCTGGGGGTCATTTAGATGACTATTTTTTCCAGCAGTGTTTGAAATTCTGGGACTGCTGCCTTCCTCTAGACTGGGTGGAATGTCTGGGAGTTTTGTAGAATGCTCAGGAGGCTGTATGGAAAACGGTATATGATATCCTCTGGAGATGATCCTCTGCACCTAAGTGCATTTGATGATACCTTTCCAGTTTTGTAGATGCAGGGATGAGTGACCCCTGAATGCCTCCAGAGTGCATCAGTAAGGCAACCCTTCATGGGCACTGATAGGGTTTTTCAGAAAAGGCAGTTCTGAAACCTTGATTTTGTGGGCCTCCTATGACATGTGGGTCTTTTCTATTATTACAGATCCCCCCTCTGCCATGGGGGATCTGTCCTCATAGGAGTCCTGTAAAGAGCCTTACAACTTACGAAACCAAATTGTCCTGCCACTTCTCTGATTCTGAGAAAAGGTTCTTTGAGGTGTAGAAAAGCAAATTCCTATGGTAGATAAGGTCTTCCATCAAAGAGAGCATTGATAAAGGATGACTTGGAGAGCTCCACAAAGCCAGAGACGCAGATCCACGTGTGCCATTTCATGGTTATTCTGGAACTCGCAGCTCTTGAAGAACCTTCGAAGGCATCTGAAATAAGCCTCATAGAAGCATTTGATAGGGACTGTAGGGTGGCCAGTTGCATAGAAACAGTCTTCTTGTCCTTCGGTGACATGACCAGAGAAGACATTGGAAAACTCTTTGATCAAGTGCCTCTAAAAGCTTGTGACATTTGCCAAATAATTTAGTGACCTAAGGGCAAAGGTTGCTAATGCATATAAGCACTTTCCAAATCTTTCCAATGCCCTTGACTCTTTGTTGGGAGGATGGACAGTAGAACTTTGCTCTGTAAGTTCTTTATTTGTGGCTGCTGCTACCACCATAGCATCAACTGGGGGACCCTTGCTCCAGTGGACCCAATCCCTTGGTGCAACTAAATATTTATCCTGATGTAGGATATCAGATATTGTTATATGTGCTAGCATGTCTGGCTGCAGTTTTGTAAATACTTGTAAATAACTGTAAATTACCCTGTGTTATATATGCCAGCATGACTAGCTATAATTTTGTAAATAAGTTTATGTCCTTTTGATTATTACTTTGGTTTATGTAAAATTTTAGAATCAAGTGGTGTCATCTGGCTGACCAAATGTACATATCTTTTAAAAAGAATTTTGAATGCAGGTTGTGCCAGTCAGCTCATCTGAAGGTGATCTCATCGTGTGCCAGAGCTGAAAGGAATGGAATCTCCACAGCAGCTGATTTTGCTTACTTTTCAAAAGTCTGAAATGAGAGAGTAGAATTTTCCTAACAGCTTTCTGCGACTTTTAAAAGATTTTGCTATAAAAAGGAGATTCTGAGTCAGTGTAGTTCAGGTGCAGTTGAGTTGCAGCAGCTGTTTTTTCCAGACCAGTAGTTATCATTCAGAGCTTTCCAGAGCTGTTCAACAGAAATAGTAGGAGTTGCTATTCCAGTTGCTAAGGACCAGACAACAGCCTGAAGAGTGGACCTATATTCTTATTTTGCCTTGCAGAAGTAAGGGTATCATCTTGCCTTGCTGAGTTAATTAGATTAGGCAGGGACAGTTAATCTTTTAGACAGTGATCTACAGTTAGATAGTTTTTCCTTCAATCAGTGTGAAACCTATCTTGCAGTGTTATTTTCGTAATTTCGTGTGTGTGAAACTCTGTGGTTTATTGAAATTAGTTATTTAGTGTATATATGTGCTAAATCATTTTTATTTATTAAATATTTTACTATATTATATTGTGGCTAATTATTTAGAAAGTACTTTTAGTAACCTGAGTGTGTTTATGCTTATTGTGATAACACCAAGGCCACCTTGAAAAGCCTTACTGCTTGGATTGCATGCTACCTTACATAACAAGATTTATTTTACCCAATATAATTTAACACCTCTTTTGAAGGGTATTGTAGTATTTTGACAAGTGGCAGCATTACCGTGTAATTTGGGAAAGAAGATATAGCAGGTAAATTTGTGCCAGTCTTTCCAAAGAGTGTTTGTATGTGTGATTATTAAATATTTAACAGTGAGTATGTTAAATACCTAGAAATGGGATACAGTGCTACGCAGTGGGTAGTGTGAAGACTCATTTGAGGATCTTTATTCCAAGCCCAGGTTTGGAGCCCATTGCCAGTGTACCCTTTTGGGAAATTGTGCATTCTATCCCTGCTATCAGTGATGCTCCCTTACCGGAGACAGTGGTGAGGACTGAGGCTCCTTAGTTGCTGCTCGGGTTTAAGTAGGGGGTTGTCACACCTGTCATTTTGGGATTGGCTCTGTGATATCCAGCTCATTCACTGCCTGTCAGAAGATGAGGTCTACCATCTCGTCTGCTTGAGGGACTACCAAGGCCATAGCTGAGCTGCCTCTTCAAGCCTTAAGAAACACTAACTCTTCTTGGGAATGGGAGTCAGAAAACCAACCACCTTTCTGTCTCAAATGTTTGAGTATTTCATCCAATTAGATGTCCTCAAGGGGTGATCTGGGGTCTCTTCCCCCTCATTGAACTCAGTGTCATCCATAAGGGATTCCTGTGGGGAATCTATGTGCCTCCTGTAGCACATATGCTTCTGAGGAGGATCTCCAGTGGGATGTTCTGGACAGAACTCGGACGTGTGAGGTGAGTCATGAATGAGGATGGCCTGATGCAACATGATGTACAGGCACTAAGACCACAGAAGTGGAGGGCTGGGGGCAAAGGAGAAGAAAACTCTCATTACTACCTTGAAGGCCAAGGACATAGGAGAGGTAAAAACTTTCCTGGCATAAATTGAAGACAGCTGTCCAGGATGGCTTACAGAATCATCATGGCTCTAGCTTGATGCAGAAGTCGGAGCAGAGCTATACAACACTGAGGCTCACTGAAGAAGCAACTGCTCCAAGGGCATTGGATTCAACTCTAACCCCATGGATCTGGCACCGAAGCTTTGGCTCAAAGATCCCTCTGACTCCAACAATGTGGGAGTCGACTGGATCAGACAGACAGTTATAGTCAAAGAAGTCCAAGCCTTTGGATCCAATGAAGACAGACTCAAGATTCTTGGGTCTGATGGCTCCAAAATTGGGGGTTGAATCAGAGAAGGAATCAGCAACTTGGAAGGGCTGATGGCATTCTAAAGGATCCAATGGGAGACGGAGCCAGTATTACTCCCAACTGAATCTAGGCTGGAAGCAGCATCCTCATCATCTTGTCAAGATCTGCTTCAGTTAGGTTCCTAGATTACCTGAGAGATGATGAGGTGGAGAGTGGCCTGGAACATCTTCTCAGAGTGTCTTGAAGAAAAGGTGAGTGGATCCAAGAAGATATTGGCTCTGGGCTGAAGAAGGAAGAGCTGTGAACTGTGATTTAGTATTAGATGTTGTCGAATCCAATGGTTTGCAAATATTTTCAGGTGGAAAAGAACCTGGAACAGCAGAAGAGACATAATCAGGGGATTGTTTTCTTCCTTTCTTACTCTTGCACAAAGAATCCATTTTGGCCTTCTCAGAAAGCTTCTTGGAAAAGAGAATTCCAGTAGACAATGAAACAGAGATAGAAGAGCCTGATGAGGTAGAAGGCAAAAGCCCCCTCAACACCAGCTTACTGCGGCATTCAACCAGGGAAAGGTGGTTGAAGCCCACACAAATGTCACAGTCTGTATCCAAATGTTGGGAATCCAAAAATATAAACACACCTGGTGAGCAACGAAGTTCGGTATCAATTGTCCAAAGGAGGTGCAGTTTTTAAAGCCAGTAGGCTTGTCTGAGATTTTCTAAAGATTTAGGAAGAAAAATAAAGACAGGAGGAAAGCAATTTACTAACAATGGTAAAGAAGAAGCAGATTACCAGTAATGGTAAGGCTTAGAGTACCTAGAAACAGGTAGCAGCTGGAAGAAGTTTAGAAAGGAAGGCCACCTTCTCAGGGGATTCTCATGCTCTGGAACAGACTTTTCATCCATGTGAAGCAGAGTCCATCCCTAAACTCTTTTTAAGCAAAACCATGACCAGTGGTTGGGAAATCAGAAAGTCACCCAGAGTCTGGCCCTCACATCTCTGATAGACAGAGGCAGACAGTAATGGCCACAATAACATAGCCCCCACACCATATAACCTGTAGAAACTTCCTTACTTGTACTTGTTGTACTTGACTAGGCTTGTAAGAGCCCTAGGGCTATTAGACTAGTAACCTCATATGATCCTAATACATCCCTTCCTAATAGCGTGGTTGTTAGCCTAGTATATAACTATGACCCTATGAACCACAGGAAAGCCATACAGCATGGCTGAGAAGGCATACAACTCCACATTTGTTTGCAGATTTGAAACACTGTTGAGCATGTGTTCAGATTGCAGAAGAGCCAGTAATGCTACCTAGATTCTTCTGATAGTGCACTACAATATGCTCTGGGCAACTGCAGCAAGATATTTGCTGTCTGAGAAATATGCAACATGATTATATGGAAATAAGTGGAGCAGGGGAATACCATGGATAACCACAGACAGAGTCAGAGGCAGAGGAAGTGCTTGTCAGGAATCTGATGTAGAAGCTGGCTATATGAAAAGACCATGAGAGGCACAAGCAGACACAGTATACTACATCACTGGTAAAGAATCAGTGTCTGATCTATAACTATGGCCAAGATAAGAAGCAACATACATTAAAACTGATACATGCAATGCTAAACCCAGGATATGTTCTGCAGTACATTAACTGGCCACTCTGTGCATCAGACATCACCTACCCATCAAACACAGCTGAGAGGGTAAGGCATAGCAGTCATCATTTGCACAAATGGAGAGGGTAGCAATGACAGGAATCAGCAATGTGCACGGAAGTGGGTATAGGTCATATACATTCAAGTCAGCACATATTTCACACCACAAACACTACTCTAGCAGTCCCCTCATTTATGCACAACTGTATGTGGCATCGGGCACTGTCATGTTGTTTTGATGCTTATCCATACAAATTCTGTGTCATTATGTAAATCTGATATACTTTTCCTAAAGAGTGTAGACTCTAAAATGGCCATAGTTTCTGAGAGCACTGACTAATTAAGGGGTCCTGCATGGTAAAGGGAAGAAACAAAGATATGTTTGTATTTTCTGCATAGGGATCACTGAGGGTACCTGTTTTGGGACTCTCAAGAGAGTCCTCTGTACAAGGTGGATGCTGGTACTACCTTGTCAGGATGGAGAGTAATGTCCTGAGCATCAACGACTGTGCAAAATAGTGCAGGTATAGGTACAGTGCCCTGAACAGGCATCACTGTGAATGTCTTAACCAGTGGCATGAGGAATTTATTGAAAGTGCACCACAGTGTTACACTAAATAGTCATGACAGGTGGTTTCTTGTCTTATTAACTGATCAGCCATAAGTGGACATATAACTCACAGACATTATTTTCTTTTATATCTTTCAGCTCCTAATAAGATCAAGGAGAACCAGGTGATCTAGTAATGACATCTGAAAAGACTCTTCAGGTACAGAGGTACGCATATATCATTCATGTTACAGATGCATATATTTTAGATACTTGCAGTGTTGCCTATTTTTTGCAGTGCTGTTATGTAGTGTAAATATTGCCTACTTTTATTATATCAGCAAAAATAAATTTGTAGTGAAGAAACACAGCCGAAGTATAAAACACACAAAATTTAATAAAGGTAAGTGCTTTCACATCTGATATGATGCTTCTTCAAACCAAAAGAAACTCTTCACAGCTCAACTTATATAGTTAAAACACAATTAACTAATTAATCATTCAATCAAATCCTAATTAAAAAAATATTAAAAGCATACATAAATACATTCTTATTTCAAACCTCTATTTTTAAGGTAAGGCTTTATTGATGCTCTATCATTTAAGCCAGGGAACCGACCCGCTTGAAATTCAATAATCCATTTAAGCTCCCTTAGCTCAGTAATATTTCTTAGATCACCTAGCCTAGGTCCTAACTCTACACACTCTATCACATTAAAGTTAAAGGTATGGGACTGATCAAGAGATACTAAATGCTTAGCTAAAGAACTTCTATTTATATCTCGATTATTCATTGCTAAGAGATGTTCCCTAACGCATTCTCGAAGAGTACGGTTCATCATACCTACATAAAAACAGCTGCAGGTATTACATTCAGCAAGATAGATTAAATTCTTTGTACTGCAATCTGCTGATATTTTGAAAAAGTACTTCTTCCTAGTGGTGGGGTGAATAAATTCACTATGTGCTGCCAAAACACCGCATACATTACATTTCCCACATGGGGTTAAGCCTGGTTCTAAATTCTCTGTTATGCCATTATTATTTGCAATGCATAACAGCCTCTGCAAATTCCTTTTATTTTTTATATGCAAACTTTGTTTTATGACCCACTACTTCTTGTACTTTTTCATCAGACTGCAATATTGACAATTTTTCTCTATGACACGTCTTACTTGATCAATATTACTAGAATATTGCAACCTAAGAGGAACTACATTATTTTCAAATTTATAACTACCTATAGTATTAGTTTGTGGCATGTCCTCTGACATATATGGTTTTGCTTGACCTTTTCTTTGTTGAATCACTTCTTCTATCCCTACTTGTATTTCTTTACTATTATATCTCCTTTGTGACAAATCACTTTTAAATTTATTTATGTCATATTCAAATCTATTATCATCTGTATCTAGTCTAGAGATATGCATTCCTTGTCCCTTTATTATATTTATATATATATATATATATATATATATATATATGGTTCTACCTGACTTAGTCGACAGCGTAGAACACCGACAATGGAATCCCGAGCTCCAGAAGATCGACAATGAAGAAGACCGACGCGAATCGCGAGTGCCAGAACATCGACAATGCAGAAGACCGACACGACGGATGACAACACCGACGCCGAGGATGCCGACATGGGAAAAGGCTGTGTGAGTATGCGGTAGTGACGGACGTTAGGGTGCGAGTCAGGTAAGTGTGGATATTGACGGTCTGTGGGGATAGGGGTGGGTTAAGTGAGTTAGGGTTAGGAGCGGGTTAGGTAAGTGTGTGGTAGGGATAGACTTTGGGATAGGGGCGGGTTAAGTGAGTTAGGGTTAGGGAGCGGGTTAGGTAAGTGTGCGGTAGGGATAGACTTTGGGTTGGGGCGGGTTAATTGAGTTAGGGTTAGGGAGCGGGTTAGATGCGTGCGATAGTGACGGACCTTAGGGTTAGGGTTGTCGATAGTTGTTTATGTAGGTTTAGTGTGGGTTTGTAAGGATTTTGGTGTGCTTGTGTTGTGTGTGTGGTTTGTGGAATGGGGATGTGTTTTGTTTTTTATTGTTGTTATTGTGGTGTGTGCAGTGTATGGGGTTTCGTGTTTGTGTACCGTCGGTTATTTCGTTGTCGGGTATGTGAGGTTTCGTGTTAATGCACTGTCGATTATGTGGTGTCGGTGATGTCGTTGTCGGTGTTGTGTGGTTTCAACTATGTCAGGTAGAACCATATATATATATATATATATATATATATATATATATATATATATATATATATATAAAGGATGCATACTATCTCTTGATAGAATATTATTCCTCCAACATAGTTTCTGATACAACTGCGTGGTTATCTTACCATTCTCATCTTTTATGACAGTAACATCTAAAAAATCTATTTGATTCTGAGAAATATTATGTGTAAACTTTAAAAAAGTTGTAGTTGTATTAATATATTGTAAAAATAATTCTAACTATTCTAAATTTCCTGTCCATATCAATATCACATCATCTACAAATCTTCAATATAAATGAATGTATTGAATAAAAAGAGTATTATGTAAAACAAAAGTTCTTCCCAATGGGCTAAAACTATGTAGGTGTAGCTATTGGCACACGAAGTGCCCATAGCTACGCCAAGCATTTGTAGGTAGTAAACATTTTGAAACACAAAAATATTGTTCTCTAAAATTAGTTCCAGCAAAAAACAAATAAAATCAATCTTTGTTTGGTCATATGTACCGTCGTTTAATAACTGGCATTTCACTACTTCTAAGCCATAGGAATGGGGGATCACTGTAAATAAAGAATTAATGTCTAAAGTTACTAAAAAAGAAATTTAAGTGTATTTTCATGACCTGTAACATGCATGATAAAACGCTTAGTATCATTCAATATCTGTGATACTTTATCTATAATCGGTCTTAAATTCTTCTCTACATATATAGAAAGTGTCTGTGTAAGCCATCCATGGCCAGCTACTATTGGCCTCAATGGTGGATTATATTCGTTTTTATGTATCTTCGGCTGGCCTTGTATCACTGGTATTACCGGACATGCTATAGTCAAATATTCAAATAATTGATCAGATATACTATTTTCTAAAAAACAATCATATAAACACTTATACACTTGGCTACAGCACATGTCTATATCTTCAAGTGTAATAACTTTATATACTTTCTCATTGTGTAACATTTCCAACATAACTTCAATATACTTTTCTTTATCTAAAATAACAATTCCCCCAACCTTGTCAGCTGGTCTAACTACAATTGTTTCATCATTAGTTATACTTTGTAGTGCTTGATATTCCTCTTTACTATGGTTGCAAAACCTTTTACTATATTGCACATCATTGTTAGCTATACCTTTTAAGTCAGTCTCACACACTTTACAAAATGTCTCGAGTGCTGCATTCAGATCAAGCACAAAAGCACTAGGCTTTTTAAATTTGTTTGTAACATAATATAATCCATTGGTGATGCTGGAATGTAATTTAACCCTTGCTGTAGAATGGCTTCTTCATAAGCAGTCAAGCGTCTTCTTGATAGATTAAAAACTAGTGTCCGTCCACTGAACGCTGTTCCCACATCCGTTTTATCACTGACTGCTTATGAAGAAGCCGCTCTACAGCGAGGGTTAAATTACATTCCAGCATCACCGATGGATTATACCACAACAATTCTGGATATGAAAACATTTGAGAAGAATGCCATGTTAAAAGTATTGTTTAAAAATGAATATGTTACAAACAAATTTAAAAAGCCTAATACTTTTATGCCTGATCTGAATGCAGCACTCAAGACTTTTTGTAAAGTGTGTGAGACTGACTTAAAAAGTATAGCTAACAATGATGTGCAATATAGTAAAAGGTTTTGCAGCCTTAGTAAAGAGGAACATCAAGCACTACAAAGTTTGGCTAATGATGAAACAATTGTTGTTAGACCAGCTGACAAGGGAGGGGGAATTGTTGTTTTAGATAAAGAAAAAGTACATTGAAGCCATGTTGGAAATGTTACACAATGAGAAAGTATATAAATTTATTACTCTTGAAGATATAGAAATGTGCTGTAGCCAAGTGTATAAGAGTTTATATGATTGTTTTTTAGAAAATATTATATCGGAACAATTATTTGAATATTTGAACATAGCATGTCCAGTAATACCAGTGATACAAGGCCAGCCGAAGATACATAAAAATGAATATATTCCACCATTGAGACCAATAGTAGCTGGCCAAGGATGGCTTACACAGACACTTTCTATATATGTAGAGTAGAATTTATGACCGATTATAGATAAAGTGTCACAGATATTGAATGATACTAAACATTTTATCAGAGATTTATATAAACATGTTACAGGTCATGAAAATATACCTAAAAATTATTTTTTAGTAACTTTAGACATTAATTCTTTATGTACAGTGATCCCCCATTCCTATGGCTTAGAAGCAGTGAAATGCTAGTTATTAAGTGACGGTAAGAAGTGCGGTGGTGGTGCTGCAGTAGTGTTGTCGCCTCACAGTAAGACGTTGCCCTGTTCGATTCTCAGCTAGAGCGTCTTCTGTGTGGAGACGTGCGTGAATGGGCGTACCTTCGTTGAAGGTTGTGCATCAGGGCCGGCAACTCAGCATGTAAAAATCTACTGCCAATCATTAGCAGACCGGAGTTCTGCTGTGGTGACCCCTAACCGGGAAAAGCTGAAAGACACAACAACAACAACATATGACCAAACAAAGATTGATTTTATTTGTTTTTTGCTGGAACTAATTTTAGAGAACAATATTTTTGTGTTTCAAAATGTTTACTACCTACAAATGCTTGGCGTAGCTATGGGCACTTTGTGTGCCAATAGCTACACCTACATAGTTTTAGCCCA